>NC_047653.1:10628976-10711394 GCF_902201215.1 Prunus dulcis | reverse complement strand
AGAGCCGCCTCTGCCTATTGTTGTGTTGAGTGCAGACCCGTTTGGCGCCAAAAAGAAGGCGAGCCCGTCTGCATAGAATGTTTCGCCTAGCGAGTCGATGGCGAATGTGAAAGTTGTGGTGAAGTCCGCGAGTTTTCCCGTGGCGTCGTCGCGGAGGAGGAATGGTTTGCTGTAGGTGGCTCGGCCGACGCTTTGGTCTAGCACCTGGTCAACAGCGCTTTTGGTGAGTCGGAGGAAACCATCGAGGGAAGCATCTCCCTCGAGAGATAGGGTGTTGATGCCACTTGGGAAGCTGGGGAAACTGAAGTCTAATGAGGTTGCACAAGGGGCTAATAGAAACAAGAGAAGAAGGACGACCATTTCTAATTTACTGGTAAGGTTACAGATCAAATTGTTGCGTCTAAAATAGAATTGAAGATTTGAAAGTGCTTTAATCAGCAGTTGGTTTCTTACCAATTCAAATAAAAATAATTTTCCTTGGAAATAAATAAGGAATTGAAGATTCAAGAGAGTGGTGGTAGTGATGGCATGGGATGGGAGTGGATACCACGGTGACGGTGACTATCTGAATTTCTTGTATCTACATATTCTTTGCTCAAATATTTATTTTGCGTGGTTGACGGGTTGAAGTTGATGAATAGAGGTGTCATGTAGGACAACAAAGGTTAATTCCACACTTGGGATGGAAGGAGGACTACAACAAAGTGGGAGTGCCGCCTGGGGAAGAAACTGGTTTGGATAAGGTTTCTTCTACAATACTCTGGTGTATCGATACATCAAGTTTCTTAGGGACATAAATGTCATTTCAACTCCTGTAAAACCAAATGAAATCTTCACCCTCTGTCCCATCTCCTTCAACTCCAACAATTCTCATTATATTACAATTACATTCAATCCCTTGTTCAAACATAATCAAGTAACTGACTTGGTATAATTGAAGGGACACCCAAATGGCTTGGGTGTCGTCGATCTGTGAGGTACAGAAATAGAGAGGGGGGTTGCCATTGGGTGGAGATGTGTCTGTGTGAGGGAGGTGGGTGGCTACGGGACCGACGGGACCTATCCAAACCAGAGTATTGTAGAAGAAACCTTATCCAATCATACGTCAGTATCATCTACAACACATGAGGACATGACATTGCACCAAAACAAACAAAAAGACTCCAAGGTACTGACTAGTATAGTATTCCCTTCCCGCGCAAGAAGTTGCTGGTAGTGATGGATTGGGATGGGTGTGGAGACCACGGTGACGGCGACTATGTGAATTTCTTGTATCTATATCGTCTGTGCTCAAATATTTTTTTTGCATGGCTGACGGGGTGAAGTTGATGAATAGACGGGTCATGTTGGACTACAACAAAGGTTAATTCCACACTTGGGATGGAGGTAGGGCTACAACATAGAAGAAACTGCTTTGGATATTGCTGCAGAAACTGGTTTGCATTTTGTCTTTGAATTGCCACAATTACGAAACTACAAAGGTGTAATTGACCAAATAAAACTATACGGACAAAAAATAAAAATTATGTAAACTACATTGAGTAAGAATGACTTTTAGCCATGTTTTATTTTTCTTATACTTATTTTGCCCATGAATCACGACGAGTCAGCCAAATATTGTACCAACCCCAAGCTGCAGCCGTGCTCGCCTTGAGCTTGGGCCTCTTTAAAGTCTCTCCTATGGACACCATCAACTTTCAACTTCTAAAGCCTATTTTTCTAGTTTACTTGTTTTTCTTTTTTGAGATACGAAAGATCCTTACAAATTAGCTCATGCATTTGTGTCGTTCTAGAGAGTTTATCATTGAAATTGAAAGAGCTAGCTCATCATACTCTTGGTCAAGGAAAAAAAAAAAACTTTTGAGTTACATTGTGCCGTAGGTAATAATAAAAGTTTGTAAATTTGAACTTAGAATATCTCTCAAGAAGAGAAATAACACTAAATTCTATATATACTAAAGCCCAATGCAACTAAATACTGTAGCTAAGCACAGTGTAATGACGGAAATGCCCCTCATTTTGCTGCTGTCTTTGTTTTGTTTTTTCTTCAGCACAGTAAATTGACGAAACTGCCCTTGACTAAACAGCTCCTTCTGTTTCCGTTTTTGCCCCTTCTCCTTCGTTGATAGCCCTTCGTCCGCTCACAGAAGCCCCCATTTCCAGTTCGTTTCGAACCAGCTGGTTGGGGGGCAGCCATGGAAGATCTGCACATGCATGGGGAGCCGTCGATCTTTGTTTGGGAGGTGCGCTGCAAATCCAGCCGTCCTTTTGCTCTTCGTCTGAGAGATTTCTGGTGGGAAGATTTTTCATCCTTTCTACAGCCTTCCACTCAGACTTCCATCTCTCTTGCTTTCGAATTTCTGCATCCTTTGTCTTCAGGTATGCATCCCGTTTTCATTTCATGAATTTTATTGTTGGCTGGGAGATTTTTCGTTTTTTGAAATAGAAACAGGGTTTGCATTTCTCCCCTATTAATTTTGAGATTTTTTCATTTATAATACACACTGGTTCAAGCTTCCCCTCCCCAGGTGCTTTCCTTCACGCTTTGTTTGCTTCTTCCTTCCCACAAAACCTATTCATTCGGCTCTCATTTAATCCGCAGTGCTTTCTCTCTAGGCTTTGAAACTTTCCGATCCAATTTTCCGGTTTTTTCTTTTAATCATACAACGCTTTCGGGCTTTGTGAGTTTCTTTGATCTGATCACTTGCAATACAATTTTTTTTTTTTTTTTTTTTCAATTTGGGATTTCGAAGATAAATTTTAAGTTTTATATGCTGTTTTTGGTTACCGAGAAATCGCTAGAAATCCCAGACGAATGATCGCTTTCCTTCTATAAATATCAGCATCTTATAATCTGTTGTGATAATCTGTTGTAGTCAATATTGTTGTTGTGGGAAAGTAAGCATGCCAATTTCAACAATTTGTAATGATCTTGCTGCTGTAATGGGTTGTTAATTTGTTGTTGTAATGATAGGATTAGATGATTACAATATCTTGGACATGGTTTTCTTTTGTTTGTTGTAAAATAAAACATGAGCAGAAAACCATGTTTAACAAACATCAATTTCTAGGGTTAGGGTTTTCGTTTTATTCTCAAATGATTTGATGGGCAACACGATTTGTTCAGGATGACTCTGCATATATATATTTGATGGGTCGAGATTATAAATGAGAACTCTCAGATGAGTTTTTGAAATTCTCTGTTTTTTACTTTACAGGAAAAAATGGAAAATTGTTATTGATTATATTAGTATAATTTGTTTAGGCACCATCTTTCTAGGATTTTATTGCTTTCATAATTTATTTTCTATGTTTTTCTTTTTGATTCGTTGCAACTGAGATATTCGAGTTATCTCAGCCTTTGATTGTTGCTTTTGATATGTGTGAATGATGTGCAAATTCATAAAAACAATTGTATTAGTTGATCAATCAATTATAATGAACGATGTTAAAAAAAAAAGAAGAAGTTAGTCTTGACCAAGAGTTGATATATTAAAGCTAATGAACTAATCAACCAAAAACTGACGCATAAAAGTGTGCTCTTTGTTTAGGCACCGTCTTTCTAAGATTTTATTGCTTTCATAGTTTATTTTCTATGTTTTTCTTTTTGATTCATTGCAACTGAGATATTCGAGCTATCTCAGCCTTTGATATGTGTGAATGATGTGCAAATTCATAAAAACAATTGTATTAGTTCATTAATCAATTATAATGAATGATGTTAAAAAAGAAAGTAGTTAGTCTTGACCAAAAGTTGATATATTAAAGCTAATGAATTAATCAACCAAAAAGTGATGCATAAAAGTGTGCTCAGGGACCAATGTTGCTTTTTGTATTTGATTTTCAAATCTATTGGTGCTCACGGACCAATTCTGCTTCTGATATTTTAAAACAGGCCCAAATCCTCCCTCTCCCAGTTTATTCACTGTATTAAAGTTGTTTGGTGCTCTCTACAGATTAGTAAAGTTGGAAATTTTTGCTAATTTTACATAATTGTCATGGCCAAACTGAGAAAGGGATTATCTCCTTAAGAAATTCAAAGCAAAGAACATATTTTTATCATAAGCTGGTAATTAGACTCATGTTACATGTTAGGCTGGTTTCAAGAGTTTGTATCCTACCTATGAACGTAATCAATATCAATTGTTTGCTATGCTTCTGCTTAGAGACATATTCATTTTTTGCTAAGAACTTCTGTTTGTTCTTGATTGATACTTGGTATCTTCATCCTTAGCCTTCTACTTTCGAATCATCAAAATTTCTGCAGATGTTTTGATACATTAATCTTGATTGGAGTAGAAGTTGGATGTTTTGATACCTAATTTCTTTTTTTTTTTTTTCTTTTTTTTTGTCAAAATAGAAATTGGCAATTATTTTATCTTAGATGGAAGGATCAAATAGAACTGACTTGCTTCTATCTCCTTTAACTATAGATGGAAGGATGTCTGTGCACACATCCAGTAGCTTTGTGCATGCTTTTCCTTTTACCCAATTTCATTATTTTCTTTTCCTTGAAAAATTCTTCAGCCTCAGCACATATGTCTCTAAACCTTATCTGTCCAATCCCATTCAGTAGCATGAAGGGGCACATGACTAACAGTTCGATAACAGCTTACTTTCTTCACAATTTTCACTAGGAACCGAGTTCGAGTTTCGATTCACATCAGAATAATAACATAGATCGGTTTGTGCATTTGGTATTTGTTTTTGTGTGATATTTTTCTCTTAGGGCCTGTCAAATGTTTTGAGTGTTTTTTTATCTGGTTTTGGTTGTTGTATCCTAAATATGGAGAAAAAAAAAAAATAATGATAAAACACAAGGAA
Organism: Prunus dulcis; assembly: GCF_902201215.1. NCBI lineage: Eukaryota > Viridiplantae > Streptophyta > Magnoliopsida > Rosales > Rosaceae > Prunus > Prunus dulcis. The sequence goes on along the minus strand of NC_047653.1, from coordinate 10,706,570 downwards.
AAAAGAAGTGAAGATTAATCATGTTTTAACAAAATAGAAATTGGGTGCTTTATTCTTTTTGAGCTTAACTTTTCTCATAAATTGCTTGCACTTGAGGGCAGTCCCCCACATGTTATTGTTTTAATGCTTTTGTCCTCTGTTGGGTCATTTGGGTTGGTGTCATTTTACATTAAGTATCTTTGAAACCACTCCAAGGACCTCCTCTCTTTTGAGTTGTAATTTCATTTAAGTTGCCAAAACGGTATAAAGTAGGTATAAATTAGGTCAAAATGCTTCTGTAGAGGACTGTTCTGTATGTATGGAATTTTGATTTTTTGTGGAAATATGAATAGTATGTTAGAAAGTGAATTCATATAGACTGCATAGTTGGAATTTTGAGTTCTTAGGTTTATTTTTGTGGAAAGTCTTCTGTTAGAAGATTCATTGAAAAGCCATTTCTTTCCTTTTTCAGTCTCTCTTCTATCACTTGAAAGGCTAAAGTACCTGCAAAGGCATGAATTCTTGCAGGAATTATAGCTCATGAGAGCAATACTTTTTTTTATATAAATCTATTTAAAGGATGAGATATAGAAGGATTTTTGAAAATGATGGTCTGGAATGAATATTTTGCAGACCAAAGTTTGAAAGGTCTGTCATTGGGAATGCATAATTGTATCCAAAAGCTTCCGGTGATGAACTTTAGGATGTTTAAAAATTATGCATGATTACATAATTGATAGTTGGCTGGGAGATTTTTCGTCCTTTGTAGAGTTGGGTTCATTTATTTGGTTATTTTGATTTCAGGTTCTTGGATAATCTCTAATGCTTTATTTAGTTATTTTTTTACGAATTTGGGTTCATTTATTTGATTACTTTGATTTCAGGTTTTTGGATAAAACATTGGAAAGCAAAGACTAAGCATGTTTTTTTTTTATTGAAAAAATTTTCTTTTTTTATCTGTTGTTGGTTGTTGTATTCTAAATATGAAGAAAAAAATTGATGATAAAACACAAGTAAAAAAGAAGTGAAGATTAATCAGATTTGACAAAATAGAAATTAGGAATGATTAACCAGCAACCATGCTGATAAAGTGCTATCTTCCCTTCTTAGATTGGCTCTACAGCATATGGTGTCTAGGGAAACGATATGGTTTACTTTCTCAGTTCGATATGCTTGGTACATAAGTTCTGAAAATTATCTGGCCTCATTGAGCAGACATGCTGTAGAGTTCTTGCTTGAATGTGTATAGTTTGTCTTTTAAAATTATAATTGAACATAATATTCTAGATATTAGAATTGCTGCAGGCTTATGTAGATCACAGTCTGTGCAACGATTCAATCCTGAGTGAGAGAGTGGTTTTGTGATTTTGATTGTTTAGGGTGACTTCATGGGCTTGATTGATTATGAGTTTTGAGTCAAATGTACTCATTGTGTATATCTGTTTAACTAGGCTTGATATTAATATATGCATATTGTTTGAGCCATGTTCTATCTTTAGGGTATTTTTTATTTATTTTTTACGAATTTGGGTTCATTTATTTAGTTACTTTGATTTCAGGTTTTGGGGTAATCCCTAATGCTTTATTTATTTATTTTTTACGAATTTGGGTTCATTTATTTGGTTACTTTGATTTCAGGTTCTTGAGTAATCCCTATTGCTATATAAGAGGAGCTGAGGTATTTAAATTTCACAACATATTGGATTCTATCAGGAAGGGGATTGAATCTCACAGATTAGCTCAGGTATTTCCATCATTGTTATTATTAATTTTTTTAATCAATTGTCAATTCAATGACTTTGCTCTTTTCGAGAAATCTTAGAAATGGAAATCATTCTCAATTTCTGTTTTGGTTGCTGATAAAACACTGGAAAGCAAAAACTAAGCATGCTTTTTTTTTTTATTGAAAAAATTTTCTTTTTTGTTCTGCTGTTGGTTGTTGTATTCTAAATATGGAGAAAAAAAATTAATGATAAAACACAAGGAAAAAAGAAGTGAACATTAATCACGTTTTGACAAGATAGAAATTAGGAATGATTAACCAGCAACCATGCTGATAAAATGCTATCTTCCCTTCTTAGATTGACTGTCTAGCATATGGTGTCTAGGAAAAGATATGGTTTACTCTCTTTGTTTGGTATACTTGATACATAAATTCTGAAAATTGTATGGTCTGATTAAGCAGCCATGCCGTAGAGTTCTTGCTTGAATGTGTATGGTTTATCCTTTAAAATTACAATTGAACATAATATTCTAGATATTAGGATTGCCGCAAGCTTATGTAGATCACAATTTGTGCAACAATTAAATCCTTAGTGAGAGAGTGGTTTTGTGATTTTGATTGTTTAGGGTGACTTTTGATTGAAATGTTTGATTGAGTTGTCAAGACAAAGGGAATGGAAATCTAGATCAACACTTAGAGAAAATTAAAGTTATATATTGAAGTTTTTGGTTTTTAGAATTAGAGAGGCTGAAAAAACAGAAATCATGCTACAATGAACCTTGAATGAATATTTGTGCTGCCTCCTTTAAGAAACCTAAATTTGTTATGTCTTTGGCCTGTCCAAGTTAGCATATATTAGATAAACTGTGCATTAGTATTTATCAAACAGTTTAGAAAGTGACACCTTATAAAACAGGGCTAAATCCTCCTTCTCCCAGTTTATTCACTACATTGAAGTTGTTTATTACAGCTAACACTCTTTTTAAATTGAAAAGTGGTAATTCTACATCATTTTTCACAGCTTCAGCTCTTCCTTTACTTAATACTCTCACTCATATAGCCTTTTGTGCTCGCTTTTTCATTCTTATTATTAGAGCATTGGTTGCTTGGAACAATAGAATATATGTGTTTGTTTAAGTGAGAAAAAGAAAAAGAAAGAAAAGAGTGGTGGCACTATACTTTCCATTCCCAAGTATTTTCTACATATGATTATTCATACCTTCTGTCATATTCTGATTGATGCTTTGTTTTAATATATTATAAGATTCTCTCTACTGATTATATAGGTCAAAAAACCATTGAACCACTATTGGATTAACAATAAATCAATTTTTTGCATGCTGAATGTTTGGAAATACTATTAAATTGTCATATTTACAGGTAAAGTTTTTGGGAAAATGTCCATTTTTCAGAGTAGGTTCTGCCCGTTTTTTAACAGAAATATCAAGCCCTTAAATAATTTTTGCTCTAAATAACAGCAAAAGAGTCATATATTCCCAATACATAAGAGAATTAAAAACATAAACATTATATTTACATCCTTTTTTCCAATTTTTCTGCAATATATTCAACCATAATTATTTTGCCTCTCTACAACTTTTCCTTTAGATAAACACAAAATTTAAAATATGTTTACGTTGTATTACTTCAATTACAAAACCATCTACAACTTGCTCATTAGTTCTCTTAATTTTGTAACTTTGTATTTCCTAGATTGGAAAACTATTGATAACTTTCTTATTAAATTGGTAAATTATATTATTCCTGTTTATACATAATTAAATGTTTATGATTATTGTCCTAACTCAATTTTCCCCATTCATCAATATTAACATTTACTATTTTCTCACTTTTTTTAATAACAGGGTCAAAACCTCTATCAAAGAGAAGAAAAATCATGAAGACATTGCAAAACAAAGCTCGCCCAATTAAATAGCATGCTGGACAAAACTATCCAAATGTTGCTATTTTGATGCCTACTTCCTACTATAAACATCTCAATGCATATACAAACAAGTGTAGTATTTTAACATAACAAGTAGCCTGTAAAATATGTTATTACATGCTTTTTTGCAACTTACACTTCCTTAGTTAAACATAATGTTATAAATTAAATCTCATTATATATATAAACAATCTAACTTTGTCTACACAATTCAAAACCCGCAGCATCGCGCTGGCTTTCCTGCTAGTTAATATCTAAATGACGAACAAACAAAGTTTACTACATATAATCACAGAATTTTAATACTTTAGCCTTTCACAAGAGATTTATATAAAAAGACATTGACCAGCCAATTAATAACTTACATTAGAGTCAAATATTAAAATTTTCCAAGCCAATTTATATTTGTTAATGTTGTTTTATTTTCCTTCAAAATAGAAAGAAAAAAAAAGTAATTTAACATTAATAAAAGCAAAATACAAGCAAGCAGAAACAAGAAAAACACGAACTAACAATTACGGACCAGAGAATTGGGAGGCATGAAGTTCACCGACTCACCAGTGATAGAGCTCCCGGTTCGAACCGCCGTCCTTTCCCTCCAACAGGACAACGGCTCCCTCCACGTCGGCACCTCCGTCTGGCCCTGTTCCCTGGTCCTTGTCAAATTCGCCGAGCGCTGGGCCCCACCCAGCCCCGTTGCCCAAAACCCCTACGCCAACCTCCTCGACTTCCACGGCAAGCGAGCCGTAGAGCTCGGCGCCGGCTGCGGAGCCTCCGGCATGGGTCTCTATCTGCTCGGCTTGACCGACATCGTCCTCACCGATATTCCCGCGGTCATGCCCGCACTGAAGCACAACCTCAAGCGCAACAAGCCCGTCCTGGGGAAGACGCTCAAGTACGCCATCGTGCACTGGAACAAGGCGGCGGATCAGGCCAAGTCCCTGAGCCCTCCGTACGACGTCGTCGTGGCGACGGACGTCGTTTACATAGAGGAGACTGTGGGCCCGCTCGTGTCCACCATGGAGGCCCTGGTGAAGGACGACGGCGTCGTTTTGCTTGGGTACCAGTTGAGGTCTCCAGAAGCACACCAACTGTTCTGGGAAATGTGTGAGAGGGTTTTTGTGATAGAGAAAGTTCCGCACCAGGATTTGCACCAGGATTATGCGTACGAAGAGGCTGATGTATTTGTCTTGCGCAAGAAACAAAAAGGAGGGCTCACTCAGGATGCTGCTCCTGACTCTGCCACTTGAGTGCAGGTTCTTGGTCTTAGATTTTGGAATTTCTTTTTTGTGTTAAAAGTTTGCAAAGTTTGTGCTGTTTGTTCTGCTGCTTTAATCCTGTTGTAGAACTAAATTAATTTGTCTCTTTTTGGCTCACTACTTGTAAATTTGCTTACGAAATGATCGAATCAAATTTGACCAGTACTTCACACAACATATATACACAAGGGTTTCATAATTGAAATGATATTATAAAAAAAACAGAACTGAAGCTTATTATTCGCAATTTTGGATCAGCTGCTTCGATAACTTTTCCTTTTACATAAAGCTCCCAAACCTACTCTACCATATTGACTTGACTACCTCCAAATTTTGGATCGATGAGCTTTCTTCCGCAGGAAATCTGCAAAGCGACAATTCCGAAGCTGAAAACGTCTGATTTCTTGCTTAACTGTCTAGTGTCAATATATTCAGGAGCTATGTAGCTTGTGGTTATCATCTGTGGCTCTTTTCTGTTGCTGAACCCGAAATCCCCAAGTTTTGCGTTGAAATCAGAATCCACCATAACATTGCTCGATTTGATATTCATGTGCAACAGAGGTTGCTGCAAAATTTCATGTAGATAGAGCAACCCCGAAGCCAAGCCTTGAACAATTTTGTACCTTGACTCCCAAGATAACAAGCTTTATGGTTTGAACAAATGAGAATCTAAGTGCCGTTGGGCATGAACTCATAGACAAGCAGGAGTTCTCCTTTTTCATGGCACCAACCAATGAGTTGCACCAGATTCCGATGCTTACATCGACTGATTGTCTGTAGTTGAGGTGCATACGTATCAATCCGCCCATATTTAGGTACCCTTGATATCTTCTTAACAGCAACATATGATTTCAAGTATGTGATGTAGCCTTTGTGAACCACACCAGATCCTCCCTCCCCAAGCTTTTCTCCCTCAGAAAAATTTCTTGTTGCCAATACCAACTCCTTGTATGGAAACCTCTTCAGGGAGTTCCCTTCGAATTCGTGAATCAAGTCATTAGGATTTCCATCAGTTGTTCTTGTTGCCTTTTTCTTGCACGAGTTGTACAAACCCAAACCTAAGAAACAAACCAAGGTAAATCCACTAATACTACTACCGATCACAACAGCTAGTGGTTTCTTGCATTTTCTTGCCTTCAATTTAGAACTAAGGCGTGGGTGCGGAACTGGAGTTTCAAATATTATTTTTTCTTGGCCAGAAAGAGCTAGAACTTTATTATCAAAAAGTACAGTAGAAGTAAAATTCCATGATATGAGGGTATGCAGAGCAGAAGCAGCACCTGTTGAAGCTGAGAAGCCAACAATGACCCAATCCGGCAAGTATTTACTCAGATCAACCATGTAACTGAGATAACTGATCTTTTGTTCTTGGGTATCATTATTGAAAGTCGTGAAGGCAACACTAAGATTTTTCAAGCTTGAATTATAGCTAATCCAAGCACTATTTAGTTTTGCTTCAAGAATACCACCATTCCAAGCCCTGGTAATATTAGACTTGAGACAGTTGATGCCAATACCTACATGATTGCCATCCGGATCCTTCACAGTTGGCCCTGAATTCCGATAGGTATCAAACTCCACCGCCACAAAAGGGTAGTCATTGCTCGGCTCAATAATGTTCTCCACCGAGCTGTTGACAGGGAGACTAAGACTGCTACCTTTTCCTAGTGTTCGGTTCCCCATAGGAGGTTCTGTTTTTCCCATCAATGATGAATGAATGCGAAACTTGTGGTGAAATCGGCGAGTGGCATTTTCCCGGAGGAGGAAGGGTTCACAGAACGTTGCTCGACCCACACTCCCAGTACTTGATTCAGCACGCAGGTTTTCTTTGTTCAGGTGAACATATTGGTTGTCGATAACAGCATCTCCCTCGGTAAATAATCTGTGACTATGTTGGAAGGTGGGGAAGTGAAAGGTTAAAGGAGTTGCACAAGGGGTTAAGAGGAGGAGGAGGCGAAGAAGGAGGTGATAAAGCTTTTCTGGGTGGAGTCTGAGGATGGCGGTGGCGGAGTTATAATTGGCAACCATTTTTGTTGTTGGGAGAAATATTTGCCATCTAATTAAAATCAAAGTTTTCAGCAGCAGGACTTGGGCTTGGTAGACTCTGAACGTGGTCAATCCTTTAATGCACCTTTCCAAACAGATGCTGCTATTACTAAAAGGCATTGAAACATTAAGCTTGTAGAGCTTGCTAGGGTGATAAGGAAATGTGCGAACCTTTCCCAGCAGACCGGTCAAGATTTGACAACACAACCACCAATGAATGGAGCAAATGGGAATGACAGAAACTTAAACTTTGTCGTTGCCATTCTAATTTGCGTTCTCATTCCACTGGCATCTATCTCTACATTTTTAATTTGACTGGAACTTTCAAGAAGCTGTCCACAAGAAGTTGAAGATCAGCTGATTAATCAGATTAGCAAAGTAGATTTTCATTGTAATGAGCATAGATTTGATGCATAAGTGTGCTCATTATAATATCTTCAACTTTTAGTTCTTTGCAATTAGTGTAACCTAAACTTTATCCACAAACAAACATCAAACTTGAAGACTTAATGCACCTTTCCAAACAGATGATGCTTATTACTTAAAGACATTGAGAAGAAGGAGGTGATAAAGCTTTTGCCTTCAGTTTTGTCAGCGCGCTTGATATTTGCCTCACGAGTTTTGGGGACGCCCGGACCGTGGGAGCCAGGAATGCAGATCAGGTTGACTACGGTCCCCTGAATCCTGCCAGTTTGCGGCTCGGGTTGACTTTGTATCACCGAGACCTACCAGAGGAATTGACAGATTATCAAGAATTGACGGATTATCGGGAATTGACGGATATTAGAAATTGACAGAATTAAAGGGGTACACCTAGGTGGTAGTTTTAAATTGATTTCAATGCTTTTAAGAGAGTTTTATTGACCTTGAGTATGATTGGCATATACGTATATAATTATGTGAATGCATTGATTTTAGTACGAATATAATGAAGAGGAAAATTCAGTTTTGCATAACTGTTTTTACAGTGGGATTAGTATGTTCATATGCTATTTTCTAGACCTTTATTTTTGTCCACTCACATTTTTGAATGTTTTGCGCCCCAGGCAATAGACGTGCACCAGAGCGCCACCACCGGGTAGATTCCACACTCCGCTCCACTCTTCTTCTTTTTTTTTGTAGAATTTTCTTTTGAAATCAAATTGTTCTGTTGTATATTCCTGAATTAGTTGCTCTGATAATTTGCCCTAGGACTTTCTGTGTAGCCTGAGGCCATTTAATTTATCAGAACTGTTTTGATCTTAAATTGGAAGCATGCTGGCAGTTGGGATATGTATATTTATGCTTTTGACAGGTGAAAATTCTGGGAAGTGATCAAATTGCAGGGGAGATTTTGCCGAATTTTTGGTAGAAGTTGAACTTATAATAAACTTGAATTTTAACTAGAAGGGCAATTTAGTCATTGTGCCCGACACCCGCCAAGTGTCGGACATGAACAGAGTTCGGCTCGAATTCCAAAGTGAAATTTGGGTCGGGTCCTGTCATTTTATCTCTAAATAGACTCTACATGGGTACTTTGTATAATATGTGCTGTTACAAAATTGCTTGGAGACATCCTTGAGAACGACTAGTATCCGTAGAAAACATTGATAGTGATCTTGGAGGGGTAAAATAGGTGGCCACCGGCATCTTTGATGGGAGAATGGGCAAGGGAATCTCCGGTGAGCACACCACAATCCAACAATCATCAAGCACTCCATTTGTTTCTCAACAAAATCTCCACATAGTTTTGGATCAGCTGCTTCAATGACTCTATCTTCTCCATAAAGCTCCCAAACCCACTCAACTGCTTCCATATTTAGGATCGATAGGTTCTCTTCCGCATGCTATTTCCAAGGCAACAACTCCGAAGCTGTAGACTTTGCTAGCCTTTCCGGTGTTGACATAATCCGGAGCCATGCAGCCCATGGTTGCAGCCAAGATTGTGGTTTGTGACTCTTTTCCGTGGTCCACAAGTCGAGCTAACCCAAAATCGCCAAGTTTTGGGTTGAAATTCGAATCTGACATAACATTGCTCGATTTAATATCCCTGTGCAGCACACATTGCTCCCCCTCTTTATGTAGATAGAGCAACCCGGAGGCCAAACCTTGAGCAATTTTGTATCTTGTCTCCCAAGTTAACAAGCTTTGTTCTTTGAATAGATGAGAATCTAAGCTCCCATTGGGCATGAACTCATACACAAGTAAGAACTTTCTTTCATAGCACCACCCAATCAGTTGCACAAGATTACGATGCCTAAGCTGACTGATGATCTTTACTTCCAATGCATACTCCTTCGATCTTTGTTTAGAACTCCTCAATATCTTTTTAACAGCAACATATGACTGCAAGTCTGGTATGAAGCCTATATAAACCCCACCGAATCCTCCCTCTCCAAGCTTTTCTCCCTCCTTAAAGTTACTCGTGGCCCGAGCCAATTTGCTGTACGAAAACTTCCTCGGGCCAATTCGCTGTTGGTGAGGCGGAGGAACTGGCTGTCCATATAAGCATCACCCTAGGATAAAATGGTGTCGCGGTCGTCGGACTCGGAAGTGAAGCTGGAGAAATTGAAGTTCAATGGAGTTGCAGAGTGGGCTAACAGAAACAAGAGAAGCAGAAGAAGAAGAAGAAAGTGAAGCTTTGTTGAGTACTTTGCAACCATTTTGGAAGAGAAGAGAGAGAGATGTGCGCAAATTTGTCACCTAAAATATGGAGCAAAGAGCACAGAGATAATTAATTTTGGAATTAAAATCGTAAATAATTTATTAATTGCTGAGAGACTTGAGATTGTTGGATGTAGCGAGGAAGGAGAGGAATCCGTCTAATTGTAAATTGGATTCTTATTAGTAGTTTTGTATGTACATATCGATTTTAATCTTATGGAATTTTTTATATTATCTGAAAATGATAGATTTTTTATTTTTATTTTTATTTCTGCTTACTTTAATGTTATCAGTGTTCTCACAAAACTTTGAGCTTAGAGTGCATGTTTAGAGAAATTGATCTTTTTAGAAAAAGTCATGGTTTTGAGTCTTATGTGAATTTAGCATGTTATCACTCCTCAAAATTTTTTATAAAAAAATAATAATAACCTGGCAACATTATTATACAAAAATATTAATAAATCAATGTCATGACTCATAATGTACATGTATTACTTATAGGAGATACTCCCAAAAAAAGGACTTGAACCAGTACAATATTTTTTTTTTTTTTTTTTTTTTTTTGAGAAATTCTATGATTGCATTCATAATTCAGCCAAAAAAACCAGTAGCCACAAATACAATTATTAAAAAAGAAGAAGAGTTAACAAAATCTAAAACACTTCATTTGGTGAAGCACAGAGAAAGAGGGAGAAGCCATCTACATCTTTGACATCCCTCAACATTTAGATGTATTTTCTCATAGAATAGAAATGCCACATTTTGACCTGGCCAAATAAAATCACTTAAGACAATTACCACATACAAGAGAACATTGCATTAAAACCATGCATTAGCACAATCATGTGAGGTATAAGTGTTGTGGCCATAGCCAGTTTGGCCTCCTTGAGAACCACTGGTATCTCTGGACAACATAGAGAGCGATTTCGGAGCAGTAAAATAGGTGGCCGCCGGCATCTTTGATGGGAGAGGAGGCAAGGGAATCTCGAAGTTAAGCATTTGAATTGCTTGTTGTATTGAAGGCCTCATATTGTAATCTGGGTGAGCACACCATAACCCAACAATGATCAGGCACTCCATTTGTTCCTCATCAAAATCTCCACATAGCTATGGGTCAACTGCTTCAATGGCTCTCCCTTCTCCATGAAGCTCCCAAATCCACTCCACCATATTTATTTTACCAGTTCCAAACTTTGGATCGATGGCCTTTCTCCCGCATGCTATTTCTAAAGCAACAACTCCCAAGCTATAGACATCTGATTCTTTGCTAGCCTTTCCGCTGTTGAGATAATCCGGAGCCATGTAGCCCATGATTCCAGCCAGTGCTGTTGTTTCTGGCTCTTGTCCATGGTCCACAAGTCTCGCTAAACCAAAATCCCCAAGTTTTGCGTTGAAATTCGAATCCAAAATAACATTACTCGATTTAATATCCCTATGTAGCACGCATTGTTCCCATCCTTCGTGTAGATAGAGCAACCCAGAAGCCAAGCCTAGAGCAATTTTGTATCTTGCATCCCAAGTTAGAAACCTTTGTTCTTTGAACAAATGAGCATCTAAGCTGCCATTGGGCGTGAACTCGTATACAAGTATAAACTTTCTTTCATGACACCAACCAATAAGTTTCACAAGATGTCGATGCCTAAGTTGACTGATGATCTTTACTTCTGAAGCATACTCCTTGAGTCCTTGTTTAGACTCCATAGATATCCTCTTCACAGCAACAAATGACTTCAAGTCCGGTAAAAAGCCTTTATAAACCCCACCAAACCCTTCCTCTCCGAGCTTTTCTCCCTCCCCAAAATTGCTCGTTGCACAAACCAATTCACTATACGAAAACTTCCTCGGGCCAACCCTCTTTTCGAATTCTTCATCAATCAATTCATTTACCATAGGATTTTCATCACTACTTTCCCCTGCATCCCTCTTCTTCCATAAAATCAACCAAACCAAACCCAAAACACCAACCAAGACAACAGCACATCCACCAATGCTTACCCCAATTATTAGTCCAATCCTGTTATCATTTCCTGACTTGGTTGCAACGTCGACCTCATGGCGATCAACTAGTGAAGTTGAATTGAAATTCCATGAGAAGATCTTAAACAGAGCAACAGAACCACCAGTTGAAGCAGAGAACCCAACAACGACCCAATCTGGCAAGTAGTCTTTCAAATCAACCATGTAATCAAGATAATGAATCACTTGGACACCATCCACAAAAGTAGTGAAGGCAACACTGAAGTTCTTTGTGGTGGAGTTGTAACTAACAGCAGCACTATTTTTTGTACCGTTCAAAATGCCCGCAGTCCAATTCTTGGTTATAATAGAGTTGAGAGAGTTGACGTTGATACCTACATGTTCGTGAGCAGGGTCCTTGATGGTTTCGCGTGTATTCTGGTAAATATCAAACTCCACTGCCACGAAGGGGTACTGATTCCTCGGACCGACGATGTTTGGAGTTATGGTATCGACTGGGAGGCCGAGGTTGCTACCATTTGGGGCTAATATCAAACTCCATAGCCTAATACGCTATTGAGTGAGGAATCATTTGGGGCTATGAAGAAAGCAAGACCGTCTCCGTACTTGGAGTTGTTGTTGGAGTCGACGGCAAAGTTGAAACTGGTGGCGAAGTCAGCGAGTTTCCCGGTGGCGTTTTCTCGGAGGAGGAAGGGTTGGCGATAGGTGGCTCGGCCCACACTAGGGATATTTTCATCGTCTGTGCCGCTGTTGGTGAGGCGGAGGATTTTGGTTTCGAAGAAAGCATCGCCTTCTCTGGTTATGGTTGCTAAGTCACTGCCGTTGAAGCTGGAGAAACTGAAGTTTAATGGAGTCGCAGAAGAGGTTAAAAGAAAGAAGAGAAGGACAAGGAAGTGAAGCTTTGGTGAGTGGAGGGTGTTTGTTGTGATGAAAGCAGAAGAGTTACCCATGACAACCATTTTGGAAGAGAGGCTAAAAAAGATGGCAGAGGTATCCGTTGAGCCGAATTCAAATATATATATTGGCTTAAAGGCTTGACACTAGTTGGTTTAGTCTGAGTCAATGAAGAACTGGTTCGATGACTTGGGAGACTTTATAGTAGATTTCCAACTCTTTGATTTAGTAAGCGAATACTTTGCTTGAAAATGGGAATGGAGAGTTCAATATTTTTTTTCTACTAATCACAAGAATACGTTGGGAGTGAAGGTGGAGGGAAGAATAAGTCTCCATGGACGTACATTGTTTGTACAGCAAGAAAAGTGATGTAGAATAGTTAGCTGAGATGATCGAGAAGCAGCTTGACATGTGTGAACTGAGAAATAGTAAAATCCAACTGTTGCAGCTTTCTACTCCGAGCTACTATTTGGACCCTTTTCTTTCTTTCTTTTTTTGCCAAACGATCCCTTTTCATTATTATCAATAAAACTTTGAAGTTTCTCTCAAGCTTCTGGTGGCTTTCTTGTTATAAGACTACCCTTAAAAAATAATTAATTCTAAGAAATCTTGTACTCAGACACGGAAATTAAAAGACTCGGATAAAGGACGTAGAGGACTTAGACTCGGTTGACTCTAAGCAGGTCTTCCCAATCCTGGGAGACTAAATTTAAAATTTTATTTTATTATAAAATATATATATAAAAACCTTAATATAGCAAAGTAAAATCCATCTCTGAATTCTCATTTCCATACCGTGTCCAATGGACAAAACTGGTTATTTATATCCATTTCCCGCAACAAACGGACGTTTTGTTTCCTTACAAGTTATGTAGAGTAATTTTTACTTTATTATGGTAAAAGTTTAGAGTGCTGTTAAACGAACTCTAAAAATAACTGAGTACACTCTATTATTAAACTATTTATTGAATTACTAATTTATCATAATATAATGACCAAAAATGATATATTGAATTGTGAAATAAATAAAATTTTAATAAGTACACCTTACTCACTATATTCAAACCTTATCAGACATAAAAAGTCTTCGTATTGCTTGGTGCTCAAGAATAACACAATGAATACTAGTTTAGGATTGGTATTATGATATTAAAGATTTTGATGAAACCCAAAATCTGAAAAGAATGCACAAATTCATGTAAAAAGAGAAACTTGGTTTAGGATTGGTATTAGAGTGTTGTACTAGGGCTATTTTTGGTAGTTAAATAGGGTGTACTTAGTTAATTTTATATTTTGATTAAAATATTAGGATTAACTTAGATTATAGGGTGTACTCAGTTAATTTTAGGGTTTGTTTAATAGCACTCAAAGTTTATCGATTTTTAGAGTTTGATATATCAAATTTTTTTTTGGTCAAAATCGCATACACAAAGTTGGTTTTCATACCACTTTCATACGTATCATCACTCTTGCCGCTTATAAGTCTGTTAACCAATGATGTGATAATAAATATGCCATGTAGACCCACTCATATGATATCACGTGGTTTTGACAAAATGAAAATTAATTTAATTAATCAATAAAAAAATATAAATATTATATATACTAGCTTCTCTGCACGCGCTTCCGCGCCTGCAAGAGGCTTTTTATAAAAAAAATTAAATTTATTTTAGAATTAAAAAAGATAATGGATAGTTGTGTTCCATAAAAATAGGATCTATTATCTGAATTTTCTTTTTTTTTTAATTTTTTTAATACGAAAAATTTTGAATTTACCATATTATCCTCATTTAATTAATAATTTCAATTTGTAATGTTTGAATTAACCAAGGGCATTTTCTGGTATTTTGAATGTTTCACCATTCTCTGCCTTTTGCTTTATATATATAGATTTACAGAAATAACAAAATAAAAAATAATAACTTTTTTTGAAAAAATCTTTCCCTGTACGACCTCCTCCTCCCTCCCACCCTACCGCACAACCACCCCAACCCGACCCACCCTAAAGCCCTACCAACACCCACACCGCAACTTCTCCTTTCTCCCTCATACCTGTCAGATGATCTAACCTTCAATTTCAATTTCTTAGAGTTGGTGCGAGAGTCCTGAATTTCATCACCCTAGGAGATTATGGGGAGGGAGTGTGGCTAAACCAACAAGATCCTCAATGCAAACTCCACTACAAAAATCAAGCTAACACAAACCATACCCACAAACCCAATTAGCAGAACCCACAAACCATACCCGCGGTCTGGTGGTCAAAATGCAATGCGGCCGTGACGGGGTTGGGAACGACGATGATGTGGCGGTCGAGGTTGAGGTGGGGGGTCTTGTGCCAGTGCTTGAGGCCTCGGGCTATGGCGGCTATGGATCTGGGGTGGGAGAGGAGGGAGCTTCTGAGGTGGGACTTGACGGCGGCTAGAATCTGTCTTTATTGACATAGGGAAGAGAGACAGAGGGGGAGAGAGAGAGAGAGAAAGAGGAGGTGATGGGCGGCGACGAGAGGGTATGGTGGTGAGGTAAAGTGAAAATTACCCAATTATATATGCTTCCTTCCAAATTCTTATATACAATCAATTTTTGCACTTTCCAAACCAAACATATTACAACTTTGATTACTCTTAAAAACAAAACATGGCAGACAAATCCAACAGCACTTAAAACATTAACAAAGTATCTTAATCACAATGTCATAAATCATGAAGAGGAAGTCTTTCAGTGAAAACTTGTTCTTAATTGGTGAACCACAGAGAAAGAGCAAGGCGCCATCTTCATCCTTGTCATCCCTTCATTTTTCATCAAAATGTCTTTCCTCACAACGCATCATGATCTGGTCAAAGAATATCCATTCAGGCAATTACCACATAGAACATTGAAATTTAAAAAAAAAAAAAAAAAAATCCAAATGTTTAGGATCCAGGTTATCATAATTATTGAGTTAGACTTATTTCTTACCCAAGTGAAATTTTTGGATGAGAATTTGTGGTAGAAGAAGATGCGCTAAACTGTGAGGAATTAGTGTTGTAACCATAGCCTGAAGACTCAATTTGGCCTTCTTGAGAACCACTAGTATCTCTAGGCATTGAGAGCGATTTCAGAGGAGAGAAATAAGTGGCCACTGGCATCTTTGATGGGAGATTCGGCAACGGAACCTCGAAGTTAAGCACTTGAATCGCTTGTTGTATTGAAGGCCTCATATTGTAGTCTGGATGAGAACACCACAACCCAACAATCATCAAGCACTCCATTTGTTTCTCGTCAAAATCCCCACACAATTTTGGGTCAGCTGCTTCAATGACTCTATCTTCTCCGTAAAGCTCCCAAACCCACTCCACCATATAGACTTTAGAGCTTCCAAACTTTGGATCGATGGGTTTTCTCCCGCACGAAATCTCCAAAGCAACAATTCCAAAACTATAGACATCTGACTGCCTGCTAGCCTTTCCTGTATTAACATATTCCGGAGCCATGTAGCCCATGGTTCCAGCCAAGATTGTGGTCTGCGACTGTTTTCCGTGATCCACAAGCCTTGCTACTCCAAAATCCCCAAGTTTTGCGTTGAAATTTGAATCCAACATAACGTTGCTGGATTTGATATCCCTGTGCAGCACACATTGTTCCAATTCTTGGTGTAGATAGAGCAACCCAGAGGCCAAACCTTGAGCAATTTTGTATCTTGCCTCCCAAGTTAACAACTTTTCTTCTTTAAACAAATGAGAATCTAAACTACCATTAGGCATGAACTCGTACACAAGTAGGAACTTTCCTTCGTGACACCAACCAATCAGTTGCACAAGATTCCGATGCCTAACTCGACTGATAATCCTTACTTCCGATGCATATTCCTTAGGTCCTTGTTTAGATCCCCTCGATATCCTCTTAACAGCAACATATGAGTTCAAGTCTGGTATAAAGCCTTTATAAACCCCACCGAACCCTCCCTCTCCAAGCTTTTTTTCCTCCGAAAAATTACTGGTGGCTTGAGCCAATTCGCTGTAGGAAAACTTCTTCGGGCCAGCCCCTTTTTCGAACTCATCATCCTTCAATTCATTCACCATGTGATCCTCATCACTAGTATCCCCAGGCCCCCTCTTCTTCCGCAAAATGAACCAAACCAAGCCCAACCCACCAACCAAGACAGCAAATCCAGCAATACTGATCCCAATTGGTAGTCCAATCCTGCGATCATTTCCTGGCTTGGGGCTGAGCGCAGGAACTGCAACAACCGATGACGTGTTATCGGTTGCAATGTCGACCTTGTGATCAACCAGCGACGTTGAACTAAAATTCCATGAGACGATCTTAAACACAGCAACAGAGCAGCCCGTTGAAGCAGAGAACCCAACAACAACCCAATCAGGCAAGTACTGTTTCAGATCAATAATGCGATAAAAATGCTTCATCACTTGTGTATCACTCGGATAGTTTACAGGGGTAGTGAAGGCAACACTCAGGTTTTTTGAGGTTGAATTATAACTAACAGTAGCGCTATTTTCTTTCCCTTTCAAAATGTCTGCATCCCACCTCTGGTAAGGAACAGATTGGAGTGAATTGACGTCGATGCCCACGTGATTGTAGGTGGGGTCGTTGATGATTGGCTGTACATTCTCGTAAATGTCAAACTCCACAGCAACAAAAGGGTACTGATTCCTCGGACCGGCGTCGTTTGACGAAGGCGTGGTGTTGACGGGGAGGCCGAGGCTGCTGCCGCGGGCTATTGTTGGGTCGAGTGAGGACCCATTTGGGGCGATGAAGAAGGTGAGGCCGTCGCCGTAGTTGGTGACGTTGTTGGAGTCGATGGTGAACTTAAAAAAGGAGGTGAAGTCTGCGAGTCTTCCGGTGGCATTTTCGCGGAGGAGGAAGGGCTGGCGGTAGGTGGCTCGGCCTACGCTGCCGTTTATTGCGACGTCGGCAGCGCTTTTGGTGAGGCGGAGGAATTCGGTGTCGAAATAAGCATCGCCTTCTGTGGATATAGTGGTGGCGTCACTGCTGTTGAAGCTGGAGAAACTGAAGTTTAATGGAGTTGCAGGAGGGGTTAACAGAAAGAAGAGAAGAAGGAGGAGGAGGAAGTGAAGCTTGGTTGGTTGTAGTGTGAATATGGTGATGGCAGAGTTGCAGGTGACAACCATTTTGGGGGAGAGCATGAGACTCTGAGAGAGAGTGGAGCTTGCATTATTGCTTGTCATCATAAATAGAGCAAGCCAGAGCAGGTAGAGCTGGAATTGAAGTCGAAAAATAAAGGGACTGGACTGGGAAGACTTTGAACTTTCCTGACAAGTGGGTTGACTCCAAGTCAATGAAGCTTTCAACTTTTTGATTTTAGAAGGTGGGAGAAAGTTGTGATGGAAAACACAGACACTCGGAGTAAGTTAAGGAGGGGGAGAAATGTCTTTTCTGTGTCTTTGTTTTGATTCAGGTCTCTGTGTCTTTGTGTTATAACATGTTATACGGACATATTATAACATATTATACGTACATATTATAACATAGGAGAATGCTAGTAACTTTTTCTCGAACTTTCTCTTTCAGGTCTTGTTTGGTTCATGAGAATTCAATTGCTTTCCCATGTTTGGTAAATCCAGACATGGGAAATAGTTGTCTGGCACACGGGAAAATAAGGGAAAAAGTGAAGCCATTCTCTTAACTTGGGTTTTGTTTTCCCTCCTCATGGGAAAGTTTGGGAAAATGAGTCAACATTCAATGCACAATTTTCATGACTATTTTGTCCCTATGAACAATTTATAATTACAATGTATCATTAAATGCATTTTTTTTATTTGATTTAATATGGGTATAATTGGAAAATTATACAAACTTTATTTTCCCATTCCTACTCAAAACAAACATGGGAAATGAAACAAAGTGAAATCTCCCAGTTACTTTCCCAACATTACCAAATGTGGGAAAGGAATCTATCATTCTCATTCCTTGGGAAATGACAGAGGAAATGATTTCCCCTCAAATCCATTCCTTGAACCAAACGGGGCATAGACATTTTTCATTTTTCTCATGACATGTGTCACTTCCCATACACATAAAATAATGACATTAATACATCAAACAAACCACCTTTTGTTTTCCAAGTTTACCCTTATTAAATTTATTGTCCTTCAATTTATTCAATTTTTCTTACAACTCTCTTACCATATGTAAAAAATAAAAAATAAAAAAATTATGTTTTTTAAAAAGAAAATGTCTATATTTTTTTAGAGGAAAAGCGTTTTTTTTTTTTTTGGTTATAAAAAAAGAACAATAATGACCTTAAAAAAATCCACAAAAGATATATCATTTTTTTATACAGACAAAAGACGTCCTTCAAAGGAAGTCTGTTTTAAAAGGAAGTTCATTGATTGCATTTTCAAACCACAGTAAGTCTGATTATTGAATTTTTTTTCTAAACTATTAATTAGGTAAGTCTTATTTGTTGGAGTCTTTCAAAAAAGAAAAAAAAAAACTAGTGTTTTTTCTTATTTAATTTTTTGACAAGGTGATAAGAAAGATGTAACAAATTTGGATATTAAATTTAAGGAAACATTAAAGTCAATACATAAAATAAAGGTAAATTTGGAAACAAATGTTACCTTATTTGATGCATTAATTGCATTATTATTATTTTTTTTTGAGGACCTTTCCTATTGAAAGGGGCGATAGCATATTAAACTCACACACACAACACGAATGCTAGAACTCGAACCCAGGACCTTGCTTGATGGAGTAAATACTCCAAACCACTACACTAGTGGGTCCTTTGCAATTACATTGTTTTTAGTGTAAGGAAAGTGACACATATCATGAGGAAAATAGAGTAGGTCCAAAAGAGAAGGTTGCTAGCATTCCCCCTACTTTCTTATCTCCGTGAATGGGAGTCTTGTAGGATTTACATGAGGTGGTAGGGATGACTATATTTTAATCATTAACACTACGTCACATTGGCAGAGCACATTGTTAGGAACCTTCATTATTGCTGAGCTGGATTAGTGATGAGCTGGCATAGTCAATTTGTCAATTGATTAGTTAAGAAATTAGTTTCTAACCGAATTGGTTAATGAGAGCTTATAGCTATATTAGGCAATTATTGTGTCAAGAATCAGTTGGTGAGAATATTGTATTGTTTCGATAATTCAATAAATAATACTTGTTACTCTGTGTAATTCTAGGGTTAAGGTTGAAAGGGGTTTAACACACACAATCATATGTGACAACTGTTAAAAGTCGTATATAGTTATGCTAGTAACTTTCTCTCCGAGGAGGGGCCTTGTGTCTGATTAGGTAGTTGGTAAGGCAAAACTAACTAAGGCAATTAGGAAGATCAACTACACTAACTGCGACACAACCCATACTCTTACCAAAGGCAATAGTAGGGAATTCTCCGCAATGGGAGAAAGCTCGACAGAGCAATTCCGCTTGGAGGTAGAAGAGGCAACGAAAGCATCTGCTTTCTTTGTGCTAGCAACCGCGGTAAAACAGATGATGCAAGCATTATCTTAATGATCAGGCTTAAAGCTGTAGGTAGCTAGTATAGTCCACTTGCTACTAAAGTTATTTGCAAATTGACACATTATCTACCACATGATGTGTTATAGTCCTCTAGTCTTTCTCCAAATAGTTTTAACACCTATACACACGTTCCCCCAATAAGGGAGCCATTCATTGGTATTTAAGTCTTCCTCTAGTCTTCATTGATTGATTGATAAAAGTCTTCCTCTAGTCTAAATTGATTGATTGGTAAAAGCCTTCCTCAAGTCTTATAAACACCCACTTTTGTCCCACTCCTCAGAATAAAAAAGAACATGTATTTTACATTTTCATTTATGAGCACATGTATATCCTTTTCTGATAAGTCTACCTTTAGAATTTTCTTCGTCATTTAATATGAAAATCACATATAAAAAAAGAGCTGAAATTTCATACATTATTTCATTAACTAATCTATCTTCCTCTAGACTTTTCTTCGTCGTTTAATATGAAAATTACATAAAGAAAGAGCGGAAATTCCATACATTATTTCATTGACTAATATGTCTTCCTCTAGAATTTTCTTCGTCGTTTAATATGAAAATTACATAAAGAAATAGCGGAAATTCCCTACATTATTTCATTGACTAATCTGTCTTCCTTTTTGTTTGTTCCCCCAATACACGATAGGAACTCATGCACATCAATAAGTTCATACATAATAGAAAATTGACAGACCAATTAAGAAAAGGCGGTGTGCATGTGAAGAAGTGAGAAATGTAAAAATTTCCACATGAGAAAGAACTAACTGTTAGGGTTTGTTTCATTGAATGATGGGGAATGCTAGTAACCTTCTCTTTTGGACCTTCTCTCTTTTTCTCATGACATGTGTTACTTCCCATACACTTAACATAATGACATTAATACATCAAACAAACCACTTTTTGTTTTCCAAGTTTATCCTTATTAAATGTATTGTCCTTCAATATATCCAATTTTTTTTTACAACTCTTTTACCATATGTAAAAAATTAAAAATTCTGGTTTTTTTTAAATAAAGAAAATGTCTTCTTCTTTTTTTTTTTGGTTAAAAAAAATTCAATAATGACCTTTAAAAAATCCACAAAAGATATATCTTTTTTTCATACAAACAAAAGACGTCATTCTAAGGAAGTCTGTTTTAAAAGGAAGTTCATTGGTTGCATTTTCAAACCATTCATTCGGTAAGTCATAAACCATTAATTAGGTAAGTCTTATTTGTTGGAGTCTTTCAAAAAATAAAAATAAAAATAATGTTTTTTTCTTATATAATTTTTTAACAAGGTGGTAAGAAAGTTGTAACAAATTTGGATAATAAATTTAAGGAAACATTAAAATAATACAAAAAATAAGGGGTCAAATTTGAAAACAAATGTTATCTTATTTGATGCATTAATTACATTTTTTTTAGTGTAAGGAAAGTGACACATGTCATGAGGAAAAGGGAGAAGGTCCAAAAGATAAGATTTGAGAGAAGATTAATAGTATTCCCCTATAACATATGTAAATTGGTTACATCATGTGACATATTGCCGAAGAATTACTTGTTCATTCATATAAGATGGATTATGGGAAATGAGACTTGGGAATGGGAATTCAATTGCTTTCCCATGTTTGGTAAGTCCAGACATCGGAAATAGTTGTCTGGCACATAAGAAAGTAGGGGGGAAAGTGAAGCCCTTCTCTTAACTTAGGTTTTGTTTTCCCTCCTCATGGGAAAGTTTGAGAAAATGAGCCAACATTCAATGCACAATTTTCATGACTATTTTATCCCTATGAACAATTTTATAATTACAATGTATCATTAAATGCATTTTTTTATTTGATTTAATGTGGGTGTAATTGGAAAATTATTCCATTCCTACTCAAAACAAACATGGGAAAGGAAACAAAGTGAAGTCTCCCGGTTACTTTCCCAACATTACCAAATGTGGGAAAGGAATCTTTCATTCTCATTCCTTGGGAAATGACATGGGAAATGATTTCCCCTCATATTCATTCCGTGAACCAAACGGGGCATAGATATTTTCCATTTTCCTCATGACATGTGTCACTTTCCACACACTTAAAATAATGACATTAATACATCAAACAAACCACCTTTTGTTTTCCAAGTTTACCCTTATTAAATTTATTGTCCTTCAATTTATCTAATTTTTCTTACAACTCTCTTACCATATGTAAAAAATTAAAAAATAAAAAATAAAAAATTTATGTTTTTTTAAAGAAAATGTCTATATTTTTTTAGAGGAAAAACTTTTTTTTTTTGTTATTAAAAAAAAAAACACAATAATGACCTTTAAAAAATCCACAAAAGATATATCATTTTTTTATATAGACAAAAGACGTCCTTCAAAGGAAGTCTGTTTTAAAAGGAAGTTCATTGATTGCATTTTCAAACCATAAATTTGGTAAGTCTGATTATTGATTTTTTTTTTTCTAAACTATTAATTAGGTAAGTCTTATTTGTTGGAGTCTTTCAAAAAAGAAAAAAAAAAAACTAATGTTTTTTCTTATTTAATTTTTTGACAAGGTGATAAGAAAGTTTTAACTAATTTGGATACTAAATTTAAGGAAACATTAAAATCAATACAGAAAATAAAGGTAAATTTGAAAACAAATGTTACATAATTTGATGCATTAATTACGTTGTTTTTAGTGTAAGAAAAGTAACACATGTCATGAGGAAAATGAAGAATGTCCAAAAGAGAAGGTTCTCAGCATTCCCCCTACTTTCTTCTCTCCATGAATGAGAGTCTTGTAGGATTTACATGAGGTGGTAGGGATGACTATATTTTAATCAATAACACAACGTTACATTGGCTGATCACATTGTTAGGAACCTTCATCATTGCTGAGCTGGATTAGTGATGAGCTGGCATAGTCAATTTGTTAATTGATTAGTTAAGAAATTAGTTTCTAACCGAATTGTTTAATGAGAGCTTACAACTATATTAGGCAATTATTGTATCAAGAATGAGTTGGTGAGAATATTGTACTGTTCGATAATTCAATAAATAATACTTGTTACTCTATGTAATTCTAGGGTTAAGGTTGAAAGGGATTTAACACACACAATCATATTTGACAACTATTAAAAGTCGTATGTAGTTATGCTAGTAACTTTCTCTTCGAGGAGGGGCCTTGTGTCTGATTAGGTAGTTGGTAAGGCAAAGCTAACTAAGGCAATTAGGAAAATCAACTACACTAATTGCGACACAACCCATACTCCTACCAAAGGCAATAGTGGGGAATTCTCCGCAATGGGGGAAAGCTCGACAGAGCAATTCCGCTTGGAGGTAGAAGAGGCAACGAAAGCATCTGCTTTCTTTGTGCTAGCAACCGCGGTAAAACAGATGATGCAAACATTATCTTAATGATCAGGCTTAAAACTGTAGGTGGCTAGTATAGTCCACTTGCTACTAAAGTTATTTGCAAATTGACACATTATCTACCACATGATGTGGTATAGTCCTCTAATCTTTCTCCAAATAGTTTTAACACCTACACACACGTTCCCCCAATAAAGGAGCCATTCATTGGTATTTAAGTCTTCCTCTAGTCTTCATTGATTGATTGGTAAAAGTCTTCCTCAAGTCTTATAAACACCCACTTTTGTCCCACTCCTCATAATAAAAGAGAACATGTGTTTTACTTTTTCATTTATGAGCACATGTATATCCTTTTCTGATAAGTCTACTTTTAGAATTTTCTTCGTCATTTAATATGAAAATTACATTAAAAAAATAGCTAAATTTTCATACATTATTTCATTAACTAATTTGTCTTCCTCTAAAATTTTCTTCGTCGTTTAATATGAAAATTACATAAAGAAATAGCAGAAATTCCCTACATTATTTCATTGACTAATCTGTCTTCCTTTTTGTTTGTTCCCCCAATACACGATAGGAACTCATGCACATCAATAAGTTCAGACATAATAGAAAATTGACAGACCAGTTAAGAAAAGGCGGTGTGCATGTGAAGAAGTGAGAAATGTAAAAATTTCCACATGAGAAAGAACTAACTGTTAGCGTTTGTTTCATTGAATGATGTGGAATGCTAGTAACCTTCTCTTTTGGACCTTCTCCATTTTCCTCATGACATGTGTTACTTCCCATACACTTAACATAATGACATTAATACATCAAACAAACCACCTTTTGTTTTCCAAGTTTACCTTTATTAAATGTATTGTCCTTCAATATATCCATTTTTTTTTTACAACTCTTTTACCATATGTAAAAAATTAAAATTTTCTGTTTTTCTTTTTAAAGGAAAATGTCTTTTTTTTAAGAGGAAAAACTTTTTTTTTTTTTGGTTAAAAAAAATTCAATAATGACCTTCAAAAATCCACAAAAGATATATCCTTTTTTCATACAGACAAAAGACGTCCTTCTAAAGAAGTTCATTGATTGCATTTTCAAACCATTAATTCGGTAAGTCATAAACCATTAATTAGGTAAGTCTTATTTGATGGAGTCTTTCAAAAAATAAAAATAAAAATAATGTTTTTTCTTATATAATTTTTTAACAATGTGATAAGAAAGTTGGATAATAAATTTAAGGAAACATTAAAATCAATACAAAAAATAAGGGGGCAAATTTGGAAACAAATGTCATCTTATTTGATGCATTAATTACATTTTTTTTTAGTGTAAGGAAAGTGACACATGTCATGAGGAAAAGGGAGAAGATTGGAGAGAAGGTTACTAGCATTCCCCTATAACATATGTAAATTGGTTACATCATGTGACATATTGCCGAAGAATTACTCGTTCGTTCATATAAGATGGATTAAGAGCGTATTTGAAATTGGAAATGTTGTTTTGGTCTAGTTAAAATGGGAATATGGTTTTTCTTCTACTAATCAAGTCATTATCATAACACAATTCAAATAAGACTTGG
This sequence comes from Prunus dulcis, assembly GCF_902201215.1. Lineage (NCBI taxonomy): Eukaryota > Viridiplantae > Streptophyta > Magnoliopsida > Rosales > Rosaceae > Prunus > Prunus dulcis. Next base: position 10,681,703 of record NC_047653.1, on the reverse strand, counting down.
TAGTTTCTAAATGTGTCGTTATGGGTAGTTTCTAAATGTGTCGTTATGTTACGTAGGGGCATAAATGGTCTCATATTCAATGCGATCATAAACCGTAATACATACATGGTTAAGATGACAGTACGTATATAATGGTTAACATGCTTGATTAAAAGAAGGAAACTTTGGACCCAAGTTTCATCGGTCCCCATCATTTCTCCCAAAGAAGCTTACAACGCTACAAATGGTTCATTATGACTGAATCGTTCCATTTGATTTGATTTATGACTTTTTTTATAAAGCTCCACCAATTTTCCAGTTTAAAACGTTCCATCCATTGAGCGAATAGAAAACTAATGGAATTCTGGTATTGGTAGATGAGAGATTATGATTGTGATGGGACAAAAGCATAGAGTAACCATGAAAGGTCACTTACATTAATAATTGCACGGCAACTACAATCACAGAGTCACAAAGGATATGGAAAATTTTCAAGTCCAGGCTCCACACCCATAAATAACTCCGAGGATAGTGCGTCTACAACATGTTAATGCAAGTCCGTTCACAACACATACGAGGATACGGCTGGACAGTTGCCCTGTGTGCGCGAATATCCCTCTCATTTTGAACAATCATCTGGTTGCAATTGAAAGGATCAAAGGGGTACCAAATTCCCAATTACAGACAATCATCTGGTTGCAATTGAAAATAGCAAACACTAGCAAGGGCGCCCGCGCGATGCTACGGGTTTTGAAATTGAGATAAATGCGTATAAAGTCGTAAAAATATGTAGGAAACATGACTTTGTTTATATGTATATTGAGATCTAAATAGTGGCATCATGCTTAGTCTAGTATGGTTAAGTTACAAAAAATAAATTAATAAGATGATATTTGTGTTGCTTGTTATGTTAAAATATTGACCCTATTTATATATAAATTGAGATCTAAACAGTGCCATCATGCGTAGTTTGACAAGCTTAAGTTGTAAAAAATAAACTAACATGTTTTATATGCTGCTTGTTATGTTAAATTATTATGCATATTTTAATATATCAATCAGCTATTAAAACATCAAAATAAGGGGGCAAATTTGGAAATAAATGTTATCTTATTTTATGTATTAATTACATTTTTTTTTAGTGTAAGGAAAGTGACACATGTTATGAGGAAAATGGAAAAGGTCCAAAAGAGAATGTTGGAAAGAAGGTTGCTAACATTCTCTTATAACATATGTAAATTAGTTACATCATGTGATATATTGCCGAAGAATTACTCGTTCGTTCATATAAGATAGATTAAGAGCGAATTTGAAACTGGAAATGTTAGTAGTTATGTAAGGGCATAAATGGTCTCATATTCAATGCGATCACAAACCGTAATACGTACGTGATTAAGATGACACTACGTATATAATGGTTAACGTGCTTGCAAAGAAGATATGGATTAGCCAGCCAACAAGGTGGTGGTCGTCCCAATTACCCACCAAAGACTCAAAAGAGGGAGAGAGACGAGAGGGGAGAAGGCTTTCTCTTTCTCTTTCTCTTTTTTCTTTTCCCTTTTTCGCCTTTTGCTAGCACAGAGAGACAAGAGTGAGAAGGACAACAATCAGACTTGGCTTTGATGGGATATGATCACATGGGCAAATCACATCATCGTGCACAACTTAGAAGTTAGACTTGTCAGTTGTCAGCCATTTCCATTGGATAGAAACATACTGGAAAATCATATCTTTTATATTTAAATATATTATAAATGACGCGATCCAATACTCTACTCGAACACAAGCACCAACTACAAATCTTGGTGCATCAACTATGGCTTTTTTTATGTGTTTATTTTGGAGATCTCTAAACATGTGATTAACATATTTTGTAATAATTAGAAGTTTATGACAGGACTCGATCCAAATTTCGCTTTGGAATCCAAGCCGGATTCTGTACGTGTCCGACACCTGGCAGATGTCAGGCATGAATGACCTAATCGCGCTTCTATACAAAGCAAGATAAAACAAAAAGGTTGACTTCTACCAAAAAATCGGCAGAGTTTCCCTTGTAACTGGCTCAATACCAAAACATTTACACTTGCCAAACAAGTATATATATATATATATATATATATACAACAAACTGCCAGCATACATATATATACATTCTAAGTCAAGGGCAAATTATCAGAGCGACAACTAAGAATTTACAAAGGAATCAATCCTTTTACAAAACAAAAGTCCTACATCAAAAGAAAGGCGCGGAAGGTGAAAAACGGCCCTGTGGTGGATCACTGTGCACCCCTACTACCTGGGGGCGCAAAACATTAAAAAGGATGAGTGGACCCAAAAACAAAGTTTAGAAAATAGCATATGAACATACTAACCCACTGTAAAAACAGTTATACAAACTAAATTATTCTCTTTATTTCTAAAATCAGTGCACGTATATAAATATACATGTATATAAGCCAATCATATTCATGGTCAACATTACCTTCTTAAGGCATTGAAAACAATTTAAAACTACCACCTAGTGTACCTTTTATTTCCGTCAATTCCTTATATCCGTCAATTTCTTGCATCACTATGGTGACACATACTCGCAGGTCTCAGTGACACAAGGTCAGTCCGAGCCGCAACTCGCAGGATTCAAGGGACCGTAGTCCACCAGATCCGCAATAATCGCTCCATACGAGTTCGAGTACCAAAGAACTCGGGGGGCAACTGTCAAGCATGCTGACTAAACCGAAGGTAACCGATATAATCCGAAGGCAACATTTAATCTTTGGGTACAAGGTGGTTTAACATATAAAATTTCGGAAGAAAATCTGCTGGATAACTGAATTCCTGTAACCTTTAAAAATTCTGCTGCCATTTATATGATAATTAACTAGAATTTCTTTTCTTATATCCATTAAAGGGTATTCCACTCGGCAGCATGCAAAATAAAATATTCAAAAGCATAAAACAGTTTATAACACTAATCTTTGAATAACATTTATTCAAGATCAAATACTGTGACTGAAACTGAACTGCTTAAATTCATTTATAAAAACAAAGAATCCACTCACTGGTAGTCCGTACTGGCTGGATCTCTTGAAAGTCCCTCCTGCAGGTCAACTGGTGCCCGTGTACCTAGTTCAATGACCATAATATTCTATTAATACAATATAGTATTCATTTAAAAACCCTAAACCCCGGCTCCTAAAAGTACGTGCGTCAAATTAAAATTGGTCCTATGATCATAAAAGCTTGGAATAGTTTAGCAGTATCTTGGGACTCAAAAAACGCTGAAGTCCCAAAAAGTCAACCAATGACCTCTCGGGTCCATGACCTCACAATATGATCTGGAAGCCTCTAAAAGTTCCAATATACCTAGGACACATGTCCCGAGGGTTTGGTATCGATCGGACGGTCAGATTGATCACGATCGTACAATCGCACGATTTCTAAACCCTAGCCCTAGGGTTCGCGATTTCGGAGTATCCAGAACTCCGATTTACGATCCGTCGAATCCTACATAATTCTGAAATTGTCTAGAGTAACATATCTGAAACTGATTACGATCCAATGACTCAACCATATTGAACCCGAAAATCGCACAATAAGAAAAATCCGTTCGAGGATCAAACGGTATCCAAATTGATATCCGCGAATTCCTACACGCTCGAGACAACCTAAGGATCTCATCAAGACACAGTGCGACATCACTACCCTCACCCACACACCGCCACATGTGCAGGCAGAGCTGGGTGTCCAAAGCAGTTACGTATCGCCGAAAAATTTCAAAACCACGGCTCCAAACTCCTACCCCTAGGTATAACACCATATTTGGAGCCACTTTTGTTCTTGGACCTACCCCAAAAACTGACCAGAAGTGGCCAGAATCGATATCCCAAAACTGGCCAAATTTCCAACTCGAAAATCAATTACCTACGCTGAGAATCGATTGAATCCTACCCAACAGTCAGCTGGAACAGCTCGAGAGGTTCAAAATCCATACCTGGATCGTACGATTTGGTGCCCGGACGACGTAGAACGACGGCCATGAATTTCCGGTCAAACCCGCTCGGATTTCTGCAATTTCCACCCAGCACCGGCAACTCCAAGGGCTGAGATCGATTGGAAAGGGAAGAGGAGGTGGCAGCAGTTCGAATGGGTCCGGCCTCGTGGCCGGTGGTGGTCCGTGGTGGCGACGGAGCCATAAAACTCCGATCGAGGAGGGGAGAATTCGCGACGAGAGAGAGAGAGAGAGAGAGAGAGAGAGAAGTGAGGTTTTTAAAAATCTAATTTTTTAAATTACCATTTTGCCCCTCGGATGCCCCTCGGAGTATTTTAACCGTATTTTCTTCGTAAAAGCTCGTGTCTACAGACTCGTTTTGTCGTGCTCTACGCAACGGTGTGTGTGAAATTGTCAAATTCCTTCTCGGTCAAAAAGTCACCCTTTCGTTAATAAATTATTCCAATGGCAAAATTGTATTTTCTTCTCAATAAATTACCAATTAAATATTAATTAAGGTTTGGGTTATTACTGACAGGACCCGATCCAAATTCCGCTTTGGAATTCGAGCCGGATCCTGTGCGTGTCCGACACTTGGCACATGTCGGGCACAAAAGGACCTATTTACCCTTCTAGTTAGAAACTACGATTCAAAATTTGCCTAGACTCCTACCGAAAATTCGGCAGAGTCTCCCCTGTAATTTGTTCAAAACCCAAAATTTTCACCTGTCAAACGAGCTAATATAGTTACATCCAACTGCCATAATAAGTAAACAAGGTATCCAACAGTTCTGGTCTCCAACTATGGCCAGATATCAGAGCAGTTACTAAAATATACAAAGAAATTAAGTGTTTTACAACAAAATCCTACATTACGTAGGGGCGCGAGAGCTAGGAGAAGGCCCGGTGGTGGATTCCTGTGCACGTCTACTGCCTGGGGGCACAAAACATTTGAAAGTGTGAGTGGACAAAAAATAAAGTCCTAGAAAACAATATAAACATAATAACCCCACTGTAAAAATAGTTAAGTAAAACTGAATATCTAAACTGCCTTTGAATCATACTAAAATCCAAGCATTCACATATTTATATACATATATGCAACTCATTTTCAAATCCATAAAACTCGCATAAAAACACTGTAACCAATTTAAAACTACCACTTAGGTGTACCCCTTTTATTCCGTCAATTCCGGATATCCGTCAATTCCCCTGACAGGTCTCAGTAACACAAAGTCAACTCAAGCCGTAAACTGGCAGGATTCAGGAGACCGTAGTCAGCCTGATCCGCAATCCTGGCTCTCACGGTCCCGGCGTCCCCGAAACTCATGAGGCAAATGTCAAGTGCACTGACAAAACTGAAGGTAAACTGGATGTCTGTAGACATCGTCATATCTGAAGGCAACAGATACTGAAAGTAAACTGTTTTCTGTAGCTAGGTACCCACGGTGGTTTAAAAATAAAAGATTTCTGAAAAATCTGATAAATAACTGAATTTTGTTAAATCTGAAACTATGCTGCTATTTTTTTCTAATATAATCTCAATCTCTATGTTCCATTACGCAGCATATAAATAAGATATTTAACTTCACAAATGATGCTAGGAAAAAGCATAATCAATAAAACTTATTCAAGATCAAATAATGAAATTCATTTATATAAAATCATTTATAAAAGAAAAGTCCACTCACTTCTGGTCCGAGCTAACTGGACCTCTTGAAGGTCCCTCCTGCGGGTATGTCTGGCCCCGAGTGCCTGATTAAATCATGAATATTTAATTAATAAAACTGCTCAATAAAAGTATTAAATTAAAACCTTTACCCCCGGCTCCTAGAAGTGCGTGCACTAACTTTAAAGTCATTCATATGCCCACTTTAGTATTTCACACGTTTAGAACTGTCTTAAAAGACCTGAGGCTTCACTAAGCGATAAACTGTCATACTGGTCAATACGGAACCTCGTGGGGTCCACGACCTCCAATTGCCAATCTGGGATTCCCTAAAAGTTCCTCACATAGAAATACCCATATCCTGCTAGTCTGGTCTAAATTGGACGGTCGGATTGACCACAATCGTGTAATCACATAATTTCCAAAATTATAGCCCTAGGGTTCGCGATTTCGGAGTATCCGGGACTCCGATTCACAATCCGTTGAATCCTACATGATTCTGAAATTATGTAGAATAACATGTCTGAAATTGAGTGCGATCCAACTGCTCAACAGTATTGAACCCGGAAATCACACAATATGGAAAATCCGTTCGAGGCTCAAACGGTATCTAAATTGAGATCCGCTAATTCCTACGCGCTCGTGACAACACGAGGATCACAACAATTCACAGTATCACTGCACTACCCTCACCCACGAGCCGCCACACGTGCCGGCGGCGATGGGTGTCCAAAGCGATAACACCTCGCCTGAAAAACTCAAAACCACGGCTCCAAACTCCTATCCTAGATATAACACCATATTTGGAACCACTTTTGTTCTTGGACCTACCCCAAAAACTGACCAGAAGTGGCTGATCAAGGAGGTCGAAACTCGGTCGAAATTCAAATTGAAAACTGGGCTATCTACAGTCAAAATTGATGCAAACCTATCCAACCATCAGCTAGAGCACGAAAAATAGATAGGAATCCATACCTTACTCGACAAATTTGGAGGAGAATTGAAGGAGAACGAAGGGTTTGAAATTCTTGCAAAAACGGACGATTTTTTGCCCGATTCCGGTAGCTGGCGAGCGGCGAGCGGCGGGGGAGGGCTGAGACGTGACGGCGAGGTCGGGCCGGTCAGGTTGGTACCGGTACCGTGGCTCGGGGTGGCCGATGGTGGCGGCTCGGTCGATCTGAAGGTGACGGCCGTGCGCGCGGGAGGGAGGAGAGAGAAGAGAGAGAAACTGAGAGAGAAGAGAGAGAGAGAAGGGATAAAAATCTGATTTTTGTCTAAATTACTGTTTTGCCCTTCATGGTATTTTAACCGTATTTTCTTCGTTACAGCTCCGATTCGAGTCCACTCTGTGTCTACGTACTCGTTTCGTCGTGCTCTACGCAATGGCGTAAGTGGAATTGTCAAATTCCTTTTCGGTCAAAAAGTCAATTTTTCCTCAATTAAATTATTCCGAGGGCAAAATAGTCTTTCTACAACATAAATTACTAATTTGTTTTGGGTTATTACAATTACAGTTTATGCGGCGTTCGGTATTCTACTTGGATAAAGAACTCAAAAACTTTAATTTTTCTTAAAAACAAAATGTGCTCCCAAATCCATTTTAAAAAAAAAATTGTTTGGTTAAATTCTTTAAAGAGATATTTAGTAATATACCCATTTCTAGCACTAATATTATAAATAAACCCTACACAATTGAATTTCTATAAACAAACCCAAAAAATAACAACTAGCTTTATTGAATTTAATATTAATTATTAAACTACTTTGATGCCCTATTAAGTGTTTTGGGTATTTTTATAAGAGTTTGGGGTTGGCTTGTTTTAAGAAATTGATGGCGGTTTTGTAATTTATAAGAAGTTAAAAGCTTTTTTGTTATGTTGTAAATTAGCTTTGGGTGTGTTTATAAAGTCCATTTCATATGGGGTATTTTTATAATTTGAGCCCCCATATTGGGTATAATAGTAAATCTCTCATCTTTAAAATAATTTTTTTCTTCTAAGAAACTCAAAACAAAATACCAATTAATTATTTTTTAATTGAAAGAAAAAGGAAAAGTAGAGAAGAAGAGGAAGATAAATCAATGTAGTCTGTAGAAGTAGAAGTTCATGTGAATGTGTTGAACTGTGAGGTATTGGTATTGAAATCATAGCCTGAGGGGTTCGTTTCACTGACGTCTCTGTTGGAACGACCAGTAGCACTATAACAAGAATGCACTGGGAGTGATGTTGGAGGAGCAGAATAGGTCTCCACCACCATGGACATGTTTGATGAGGGAATGGGCAGTGGAACTTCAAATCTAAGCCAACAACCAACAACCAATAAACACTCCATTTGCTTCTCATCAAAATCTCCACATAGTTTTGGGTCGGCTGCTTCCCTTCTGCATAAAGCTCCCAAACCCAGTCCACCCTACTGACTTGATTACTTGTCAACTTAGGATCAACAGGTTTCCTTCCGCAGGATATTTCCAAAGCAACAACTCCGAAGCTGTAGACATCTGCGTTATATTGTAGAGGAAAACATTAATTTTAGCATGAAAAATGAAAAATAGGACTAGGTATTTATATATAAAAAAATTCTGAAAATTTTGATATTTTCTTTTTAAATTTAGTTGCTGACGTCATCAATAACTTCAGGCAAGATTTGCCTTTGGGCCTGCCCAGGCTTGTGGCCCCCATCAATTGCCTAGTCTTGCCTTTGTGCGCTGGAGACAAAAGCTGGGCCTAGGCCCTCTCCTGCCCGGGCAAGCCAGCAGCGTTGGACATGCTCTTAGCATATTTGCTTACTGGCCATTACACTTGATTTATAATAATTTGGACTATTTGACCCTTCACTTAGATTAGTGAGCTTATTGGCTCTCAACATAGCTTTCTTTGAGTAGCTTTTGGCTCCATTAGTTTGAGAGTTCTTTTTGTTCCATATGACTTGGGTTGGGTTGCTTTTTTGCTCCCTAAGAGAAACTCTAGCGAGGAGCCCAAGCTCGAGGCTGGGGGGAGTCCAAGCCAAAAAGCCAGTTCTAGCGGGCCACTTTTGCCCGAGCTGGAGGTGGGACCCACGAAGACGGACTGGCCCGAAGGCAGATCTCGCCTGAGGGGGGAGATGACGTCAGCGTGTGCCACCAAAGCTAGAAGACAGGTGTCGTCGTTTGGGCGCTTCGATCGACTGCTCTCCTCCTATCCAACGGCTGGGCTTTTTTTTTTTTTTTTGTTATAAAATTATGAAAAAAATACCAAAAAATTCTGGAATTTGTTTTCTATAAATACCTACCAACAGTGGAATCAAATTACCTTATTTCCATTTTCAACATTTAAGTAAATGTCTTTGTCCTTTTACTTTTATTTATTTTTATATTACTCAATTTACAATGTAAATAAGGAAGTACCCCCATTTGGATTCAAATAAAAATACTAGAAAATTAAATTCCCACCAAATCAAAATATGAAAATTCGGTTTTAGTGCAAAATACGATTTATGCTAAAAGTGATGGCTTATTAAGTCAATATATACTTCATAATAAAATCCCATAAAATCAAGTTTTCTTATTTGAAGTGTAAGGAATAAAAGCCGCCAAAAATTATCTTGAGAAAATGATTATTCTGAAAAACCATTTTTCATACTTAGTCAATATTGCAACTCCGCTAAAAAATTTCTGAATCCGCCAGTGCCTACCAATACTCTTCACTTTCAACACTAAATCCTCATACATTTTCTTCTACTTTTACTATTATTCACTTTTTACTCAATATTTTATTCACTTTTAAATTGTATTTTTATTTATCATCTTATCCGAAAATTTTATCTGATTAAGATATAAATTTTATAATAAATATTGACACGTACGAACTCGAAAATCTTATCTGAAAATATTATCCAAATTAATTGTTTAGGTAAAAAAATTTGTGAAAAAAATAAAAAAATGAATAATATTTGTCCTTTGCCATAGCAACTGGTGAAAACATACATTGCTTTTTGCAAAGGCAGCCACTATTCACATAAATAGTAGTTGCCCTAGTCCTTTTTTTACCATGACAAAAGTAAATGAGTGGAATTGCTGTAATAGTTTGTGAGTTGCCTTGTTTACACCCACATAGATTGGGAGTTGATTGGTTCACTCCACTTTGCTTTGGAAGGCTACAAGTCCTTTTATAGATGAGAGTAGCCGAAATCACCAAGTCCACCGACTTGGTTTCTTTTACTCCAGCCACAAGTGTGTGGCTTATACTAGAAACTTCTATATTTTACAATATTATTTTTGTGGCTATTGTTTAGCCATCATGCTCCACCTCCTTATTCTTTTCTCCACAATCTAGGTTCTTCCACCAATAATGATTCTTCTGGAACCTTTTGGATCTTTTTGTCACGAATGGGCATTAGTATTTTCAACAATCTGATTCCTTGCTGATTCCACCCTTGTTCCAGCCACATTCCTCGTCGTTTCTGGTTGTTTTTCATGGTCCACAAGTCGAGCTAATCCGAAATCTCCAAATTTTGGGTTGAAATTTGAAGCCAACATAATGTTGCTAGATTTGATATCTCTGTGGAGTACACATTGTTCCCATTCTTCGTGTAGATATAACAAGCCGGAGGCTAAACCTTGAACAATTTTGTACCTTACCTCCCAAGTTAACAAGTTTTTTGCTTTGAATAGATGAAAATCTAAACTGCAGTTGGGCATGAACTCGTAAACAAGTAGGAGTTCTCTTTTCTCATGGCACCAACCAATGAGCTGCACTAGATTCCGATGCCTAAGACGACTGATGATTCTTACTTAAGACGCATACTCCTTTCGTCCTTGTTTAGACCCCTTAGACATTCTCTTAATAGCGACATATGAGTTCAAGCCTTTTAAGAAGCCTCTATAAACCGCACCAAACCCTCCCTCTCCAAGCTTTTCTCCCTCCTCAAAATTTCTCGTTGCACGAGCCAACTCCGTGTAGGAAAACTTCCTGGGCATTCACTTTTCAAATTCGTCAATGGAATCATTCAGCAGGGATCTTCCTCACTTTCTCCTGCTGTTTTCCGCTTGTTCCACCCCAGGATGAAGCAAACAAAGCATAAAGCTCCAACCAAGGCAATGCATCCACCAACACCCAATGCAACCGCTCGTTGTCCTTGTTGAGAACTAGTGCTTGTTAGAGGAACTACCGAGTTCACTCCGCTCGTTCCATTGTCATCATCGGGAGAAGAGTTAAAATTCCAAGAGGTGATCATATGCACAGCAAATTTAGCACCCGTGGCAGCAGAGAACCCAACAATAACCCTATCCGGCAAGTAGCTCTAATCAACTCTCTGATTTAGATAACTACTCACTTGGGTACCATTTAGAATGGTAGTGAAGGCAACCAGAAGAGTTTGCGAGGTAGAATTATAACTAATGGTAGCACCATTTTCTTGTCCATTCATAATACCACCATCCCATGTACTATTGGTAATAGACTTGAGAGAGTTGATGTCAATACCACATGTTGGAAAGTAGGGTCCCCAATGTATGACTCTTTATATCATTATAGATATCAAATTCCATCACCTAAAAATACTTATAAGATTTTCTACCAAACGTTTTCAGTTGTCAAAAAGCGTTTTTAGAATTTTTAACTATTTGAGCTACAAGTTTCTTTACAATTCATAAGGTACTAGTTAAGAAATGTGCTAGGTTTGCCTAATAATAGTAGTGCATGTAAAGTAGCAATGTTACATTGATAACAGGCATAAATTAATACGCTAACTATCCAATTAAAAATACTCACAAGAGTACGAATCTATTAGAGTATAGATTTGTAAATACGAGGTCGTTCTCACGAGAACTTGATAGTTTATAAGCAAATCTAGTTTGAATATGTTAAGAACACTGAATTTAAACACAATCACAAGAAATTAAACAAGAAAAGTGATAGTGTACATTAAATGAAACACTTAATTTAAGAAATGTGCTAGGTTTGCCTAATAATAGTAGTGCATGTAAAGTAGCAACTCGTAATTTTGTTTTTCTTTTTGGTTCTTAAATCTATTGTCATCTTTTTTTTTTCTTTTTTTTATAGTATAAGTGATAGTCTAAACAAGAGTGGAGTGTGAGATCCCACATCGACCAAACGGAGAGGGGGTGATGTGCCTTATATGACACAACTCGCATCCTCATAGCGTGAGGCCTTTTGGGAGCTCACTGGCTTCGGGTTCGTAGGAACTCCAAAGTTAAGCGAGTTGGAGGCTGGAGCAATCCCAGGATGGGTGACCACCCTGGGAAGTTGCTTAGTGAGCTCCCAGAAACAAAACCGTGCGGGCTGGTGAGAATGTAGCCAGGCCCAAAGCGGACAATATCGCGCTACTGCGGAGCCGGTCCGGGGTGTGACAGTTTGGTATCAGAGCCACTCTGCCGTGTGGTGCGAGTGTGCCGACGAGGACGTCGGATCCCTTAAGGGGGGTGGATTGTGAGATCCCACATCGACCAAACGGAGAGGGGGTGATGTGCCTTATATGGCACACCTCGCATCCTCATAGCGTGAGGCCTTTTGGGAGCTCACTGGCTTCGGGTTCGTAGGAACTCCAAAGTTAAGCGAGTTGGAGGCTGGAGCAATCCCAGTGTAAGAACCCAGAACAAAATATCCAAAAAGGAAGAAAATATCTAAAAAGTAAAGAAAATATCTTTTAGCGAAATGACCAAATTGCCCTCGCATTATTTTTAAGGGGGAAAATTTGACGTTTTGATCGAGAAAGAATTTGGGACTTTCGCCTACGCCATTGCATAGAGCGCGGCGAGAGGAATTCGTAGACACGGAGTAGACCCGAATCGGACCCGTAACGAAGAAGTTATGGTCTAAAAACCGCGAGGGGCAAAATGGTAATTTGGTCAAAAAGTCAGATTTTTAAAGCTCTCTCTCTCCTCTCCCCCGTCAGCTCTCTCTCTCCCCCGCAGCTGCCCTCGCCCGCGACCTTCCTCCCTTCCCGAAGTCGCACCGGTCGCCTCGCTTGGAGTTGATCTCCGAGACCGGTGCCAAACGAACCAGCACACGACGGCCGACGTTTCCCTACCCACCTCCGCCGCTGCCGTGGCCGGAATCGGCCGGAATCTGCCATGGAAGTCGACGGTTCGTCCGAATGCCATCCGAACTTCCAGCCGCTCGATCTCCTCCGTTTCTCAACCAAATCAGTCGAGTGAGGTATGGATTTTCATCTATTTTTCGTGCTCTATCTGCTGGTTATCTGGGTTTAGATCAATTCAATCTCTAGGTTGTTCGATTTACAATTTGAAATTTGGCCGAAACTTTGGCCCTTCGAAACTACTGTTTCCGGCCACTTTTTGGGGGTGGTCCAAGAACAAACGTGACTCCAAATGGGGTGTTTTACCTAGGGTAGGAGTTTGGAGTCTCGGTTCCACGATTTTTCGGCACACCCGAATCGCTTTGGGCACCCGATCTGCCCCGCGCGTGTGGCGGCGCGTGGGCCAGGGTAGTGGCATGGCTCTGGCCAGTTTTGAGGTCCTCGTGTCGTCACGAGCGCGTGGGATTTCGCGGATCTCGATTCGGAGTCCGTTTGAGCCCCGAACGGATTTTCCATATCGAGCGATCCGTGGGTGCAGTGTCGTGTAATCGTTGGATCGCGCTGAATTTTGGATATGTCGGTCTACGTGACTCCAGGATCGCGTAGGATTCGACGGATTGTGAATCGGAGTACCGGATACTCCGGAATCGCGAACCCTGGGGCTAGGGTTAGGGTTTTAAGCGATAACGCGATTTTGGTCAATCCGACCGTCCGATTCGGACCAAATTAGCAGAACATGGTTCCCATCCTATGAGAAACCTTCAGGGAACCCTAGATTGGCCATCAGAGACCGTGGACCCACGGGGTCCCGGGTTGGCCGATCGGGCAGGGTATCACTTAGCTGAGCATTGGACCTTTTAAAACTGGTCCAAGTGTCTGAAAAGGGCTATTGTGGGTTTAGGAAGAATTTGAATTTGAACGCACGTATTTCTAGGAGTCGGGGGCAGGGTGTTTAAATTAATTCCTTTATTCAGCGGTTTAGTGATTTACTATTCTTGATAATCAGGCATCAGAGGTCCAGCCGATCAGCAGGAGGAACCTTCAAAGGGTCAAATTAGCTCGGCCCATCTGTGAGTGGACTTTCTTTCAGGCATTATTTTATTAAATGAGTTATGTTGAGGTTTTCCGTAAATAAGATTTTATAATTGATTTTATATTGATTTTTATATAAACGAGTTTTTATAAATAAGTTTATTCGAATAAATTTCCTTATTTGATCTTGAGTAAGTTTTATTATGGTTTCGAATACGATAATTACAGGAATAGTTTTATAAGTCGGTGCTGCTTATTTACCAGTTATAGAAACAGAGGTTGAATTTCAAAACAGTTGAAACCGCAGCACGACTTGAGTTTTACAGTTATTATTCAAAGATTTCTTTTTACAAGGACTTTATTTTAAAACCACCTCGTACCCGTTTTTCTTTATGGTGATTACCCAGAGTCGGACCGATGTCTACGGACATCCAGTCTGATTAAAGTTCAGTCAGTGCACTTGACTTGCCTCACGAGTTTCGGGGACGCTCGGACCGTGAGTGCCAGGATTTGCTGCTCGGCAGACTTGGTGTCCCGAGACCTGCCAGGATTGCGGCTCGGCTGACTTTATGTCCCCGAGACCTGCCAGGATTGCGGATCAGGCTGACTACGGTCCCCCGCATCCTGCCAGAGCGACTCGAGTTGACTTGGTGTCATCGAGGAATCTGCCGGCGGGACAGGCCGATCATAGTCCCCTGATTTCACCAGTTTGCGGCTCGGGTAGCCTGTGTGACGCCCGAGACCTGCCAGGGAATTGACGGAAGTAACAGGGGTACAATTAGGTGGCAGTTTTAAAGGATTTTAAAGCTTTTACAGCAGATATTGTTTACTCATTTTTATTAGTAAATTCATTCGAGCGAAGTTTTAAAGGATTTTGAGCTTTCTTTTATTCAAGGATGATTTTCAGGCATTTTATATTGGTTTCTCAATGATTGCACATGTGTATTTTTTTGGTATTTTTATTCAGTATACCAGTTCTTTGATTCTTCCAGGCAGTAATATCTATTATATCAGATCGATTATGTAAGTTTCTTCATTAGTATACTAATTCATGCTGGTAGAATCTTTTATCTGGTGATATAGTTAAATTTTTGATATATAAATATCCCTAGTTATTTCAAAATGGGGGTATTATATTCTAGCTTGATTTTAAGAATCTCACTTTTTGTCCACTCACAGTTTAAAACTTGTTTTTCGCCTCCAGGTTGTAGAAGTGCATAGGATCCACCACCGGGCCTCTCTTAACCTCCACGCTTCAAAGTCAGGTAAAGTTGTAGAAATTTTTCCTGAAACCCCGTGAACTTTAGAAAATGGCTCTGATATCGAGTTTTTTGGAAAATTTGAATCTGGCAAATTTTGGTTTATTCTATTCTGGCAGTTGGGTGGAAATTTTTGAGATCGTTTACAGGTGAAAATTTTGGGATTGGTCAAAATACAGGGGAAACTCTGCCGAATTTTCGGCAGAAGTCTAAGGGAATATTAAAGAGAAATTGAAGTAAGAGGGCAAAAAGGTCAATTGTGCCCGACATTCGCCAGGTGTCGGACATGCACAGGACTTGGCTCGAATTTCAAAGTGGAAATTGGGTCGGGTCCTGTCAATTTGGTATCAGAGCATAGGTTTTACTTCCTGTAGACTTCGCACTCTGTGCATCCTTGTTCTCTTCTCAAGTTGGGCCCAAATGGTGGTGGTATCCGTGGGAAAATTAGATAGTTATCCCGATGTAAAGGGATGAAATTTCCAAATCAGACAGGAGGTGCGTCGGTATCTGAACCGGCAGAGTAATCTCATGTAAGAGGTTTGTAAGGAGCCGTATCTACTGTACCTAGTAGGCGGGGAAATCCTAACACTCAGTAGACCCTGGAGATGTTAGCTCAGGCTATAGACGGCCAGGGATCCATCCGCGGGATGGGTGGATCAAGTAAACAGAATTCAATAATAAAAGAAGATTGAGTTGAAGGAATATAGCAGGTCATAGAAATCATGGTTGTTCCACAGGAAAATAAAGTTTTGGGCAGGATTTGGTTAAGAAGTGATGTTAAAATCTTCTGACACATACGAAGTAAGCAGTTTGGGAACAGAATATGATAGGCAATCTCATTCATGAATCTACAGAAGGTGTGAATGCAGGAGTTTTTGCAGCAGGATAGAGAATAATGGTTAAACCCGAATACGTTCTACTATTAGAAATCGGAAAGTAAGAAGTAGTACCTGGTTGCTTTAAAGTTAAAAAGCCTCCATCCCAGGTATTGTGATTAGTGTGTGGTGATGTCTGTTCCAGTCAGATAAGGGGCAGCCTATGGGTTGCACTTTGTACACAGTATTTGGAGAAAGATAATCTTAATCAGGAAGAGATCAAGAAGGATACTACAGTGGTGATTACAGTTTTCCATCATCGAATGGTCGCAGGTTTGGAAGCCATCGAATTGGGTCTAGGGTCAGTAGAGAAACCAGCTAGGATGGTAATATTGCAAATGGTTTTAAGGTTGGTGTAGTCAAAAAGTATTGAAAGACAGGTGTTGGTAGGCTCTAACAGGAGAAGTTGCCCTAGTGTGCCGATGTGGTAGGTACCCTTCTGGACCCTGCTAGCGGGACACCAATCTTTACAGTTTAAAAGTAGAAACTCAAGTTAAGTTTTAGCTGGACTTAGGTAAAAGAAGCTTTTGAGCTTTGATTTCAGTTTAGTACCTTAAGTGACAGTTGTTGGAAGGTTATGGAGACATAATCTACTACTATTTCAGAATGATTTGGGGAAAAAGGATGCTGGTTTGAAAATATGCCTTAAGTGGCCGTTGTTGGATTTCTTTGGGACCATATGTCTCCAATAGATGCCTCACTCGAGACATAGCATGAATTACCCAAGTACGAAGAAAGAATGTTAAGCAAGGTTCCTTGAAATCTGGAAGTATCGTAGGAAGTAAAGAATCTGATTGAATTAAGCAGAAAAAGATTCTAAGTAATCCAGGAGTGGCAAGGAAGGTAATTAGCTTTCAATGGTAGTTTACAGCGTAATAACCTGAGTTGTAGATGCAAGAGAAATCCTTCCCCGTTTGGTATCACAGAGAAGTAAATTTCGAGGACGAAATTTTTATAAGGGGGGTAGATTGTAAGAACCCATAACAAAATATCCAAAAAGGAAGAAAATATCTAAAAAGTAAAGAAAATATCTTTTAGCGAAATGACCAAATTGCCCTCGCATTATTTTAAGGGGGAAAATTTGACGTTTTGATCGAGAAAGAATTTGGGACTTTCGCCTACGCCATTCCGTAGAGCGCGGCGAGAGGAATTCGTAGACACGGAGTAGACCCGAATCGGAGCCGTAACGAAGAAGTTATGGTCTAAAAACCGCGAGGGGCAAAATGGCAATTTGGTCAAAAAGTCAGATATTTATATCACTCTCTCTCCTCTCCCCCGTCAGCTCTCTCTCTCCTCCCGCAGCTGCCCTCGCCCGCGACCTTCCTCCCTTCCCGACGTCGCACCGGCCGCCTCGCTTGGAGCTGATCTCCGAGACTGGTGCCAAACGAACCAGCACACGACGGCCGACATTTCCCGACCTACCTCCGCCGCTGCCGTGGTCAGAATCGGCCGGAATCTGCCATGGAAGCCGACGGTTCGTCCGAATGCCACCCGAACTTCCAGTTCGAATATCTCCCTCATTTCTTCACCAAATCTTTCGAGTGAGGTATGGATCTTCACCTATTTTTCATGCTCTAACTGAGGGTAGGCTGGGCTTTGAGCGATTTCATCTCTAGATCACTCGATTTTCGACTTGAAGTTTGGCCGAAACTTTGGCCCTTCAAAACTACTGTTTCCGGCCACTTTTTGGGGGTGGTCCAAGAACAAAAGTGACTCCAAATAGGGTGTTTTACCTAGGGTAGGAGTTTGGAGTCTTGGTTCCGAGATTTTTCGGCCACCCGAAATCGCTTTGGACACCCGATCTGTCCCGCGCGTGTGGCGGCGCGTGGCACAGGGTGGTGGCACTGCTCTGGCCAGTTTTGAGGTCCTCGTGTCGTCACGAGCGCGTGAGATTTCGCGGATCTCGATTCGGAGTCCGTTTGAGCCCCGAACGAATTTTTCATATCGCGCGATCCGTGGGTGCAGTGTCGTGTAATCGTTGGATCGCGCTGAATTTTGGATATGTCGGTCTACGTGACTCCAGGATCGCGTAGGATTCGACGGATTGTGAATCGGAGTCCCGGATACTCCGGAATCGCAAACCCTGGGGCTAGGGTTAGGGGTTTAAGCGGATAACGCGATTTTGGTCAATCCGACCGTCCGATTCGGACCAAATTCGCAGAACATGGTTCCCATCCTATGAGAAACCTTCAGGGAACCCTAGATTGGCCATCAGAGACCGTGGACCCACGGGGTCCCGGTTTGGCCGATCGGGCAGGGTATCGCTTAGCTGAGCATTGGACCTTTTAAAACTGGTCCAAGTGTCTGAAAAGGGCTATTGTGGGTTTAGGAAGAATTTGAATTTGAACGCACGTATTTCTAGGAGCCGGAGGCAGGGTGTTTAAATTAATTCCTTTATTCAGCGGTTTAGTGATTTACTATTCTTGATAATCAGGCATCAGAGGTCCAGCCGATCAGCAGGAGGAACCTTCAAAGGGTCAAATTAGCTCGGCCCATCTGTGAGTGGACTTTCTTTCAGGCATTATTTTATTAAATGAGTTATGTTGAGGTTTTCCGTAAATAAGATTTTATAATTGATTTTATATTGATTTTTATATAAACGAGTTTTTATAAATAAGTTTATTCGAATAAATTTCCTTATTTGATCTTGAGTAAGTTTTATTATGGTTTCGAATGCGATAATTACAGTAATAGTTTTATAAGTCGGTGCTGCTTATTTACCAGTTATAGAAACAGAGGTTGAATTTCAAAACAGTTGAAACCGCAGCACGACTTGAGTTTTACAATTATTATTCAGAGATTTCTTTTTACAAGGACTTTATTTTAAAACCACCTCGTACCCGTTTTTCTTTATGGTGATTACCCAGAGTCGGACCGATGTCTACGGACATCCAGTCTGATTATAGTTCAGTCAGAGCACTTGACTTGCCTCACGAGTTTCGGGGACGCTCGGACCGTGAGTGCCAGGATTTGCGGCTCGGCAGACTTGCTGTCCCGAGACCTGCCAGGATTGCGGCTCGGCTGACTTTATGTCCCCGAGACCTGCCAGGATTGCGGATCAGGCTGACTACGGTCCCCCGCATCCTGCCAGAGCGACTCGAGTTGACTTGGTGTCATCGAGGAATCGGCCGGCGGGACAGATTGATCATAATCCCCTGATTTCGCCAGTTTGCGGCTCGGGTAGCCTGTGTGACGCCCGAGACCTGCCAGGGAATTGACGGAAGTAACAGGGGTACAATTAGGTGGCCGTTTTAAAGGATTTTAAAGCTTTTACTGCAGATATTGTTTACTCATTTTTATTAGTAAATTCATTCGAGCGAAGTTTTAAAGGATTTTGAGCTTTCTTTTATTCAAGGATGATTTTCAGGCATTTTATATTGGTTTCTCGGTGATTGCACAGGTGTATTTTTGGTATTTTTATTCAGTATACCAGTTCTTTGATTCTTCCAGGCAGTAATATCTTTATATCAGATCGATTATGTAAGTTTCTTCATTAGTATACTAATTCATGCTGGGAGAATCTTTTATCTGGTGATATAGTTAAATTTTTGATATATAAATATCCCTAGTTATTTCAAAATGGGGGTATTATATTCTAGCTTGATTTTAAGAATCTCACTTTTTGTCCACTCACAGTTTAAAACTTGTTTTTCGCCCCCAGGTTGTAGAAGTGCATAGGATCCACCACCGGGCCTCTCTTAACCTCCACGCTTCAAAGTCGGGTAAAGTTGTAGAAATTTTTCCTGAAACCCCGTGAACTTTAGAAAATGGCTCTGATATCGAGTTTTTGGGAAAATTTGAATCTGGCAAATTTTGGTTTATTCTATTCTGGCAGTTGGGTGGAAATTTTTGAGATCGTTTACAGGTGAAAATTTTGGGATTGGTCAAAATACAGGGGAAACTCTGCCGAATTTTCGGCAGAAGTCTAAGGGAATATTAAAGAGAAATTGAAGTAAGAGGGCAAAAAGGTCAATTGTGCCCGACATTCGCCAGGTGTCGGACACGCACAGGACTTGGCTCGAATTTCAAAGTGGAAATTGGGTCGGGTCCTGTCACCCAGGATGGGTGACCACCCTGGGAAGTTGCTTCGTGAGCTCCCAGAAACAAAACCGTGCGGGCTGGTGAGAATGTAGCCAGGCCCAAAGCGGACAATATCGCGCTACGGCGGAGCCGATCCGGGGTGTGACATGGAGGGAGGATTTCTCACACATACACGCAATTATGATGTCGTAAGAATTCAAACATGAGACATCTGGTCTACAAGTCAAAGCACTTTTTCACTCGGCTAGATCCCGTTGGCATTGTCATATGTTGATATCAAGATGTCTTTCCTCACACAAAAATGCCAAAATATGATCTGGTCAAACTCAAAGAAGATCAACTAAGAAAATTGGAATAGAGGTCCAGCTCAGTGGAAATGCATCAACTTGCAGACTAGAGGTTTCAAGTTCGAATCTTCAGGGCATTATAGTTGTGTGTGTGTGTGAGAGAAATCTCCCTACCTTGTAGTTTTTAGACTGTCATTTATACTAAATAAAATATAAAAAATAAAAAATGGGATTAGACCCATCAATACTACAAGTTTGTAGCTATATATGACTAACAAAATATTCAATGCCGAGGATGTGCAGACTGTGCGACTTCACAGAGCCTCACAGAGGAAGAAATCTAAAAAGTAAAAACTAATGTGCGGACTCTGCGACTTGTATGGCATCTAACATGATGCGTTTGTGAATATTTCACTTCCACTCAGTTGTCTTCAAATTTGATCCTATTTATTGATATTGTTAATCATTTAGGGTATATATAGTGGTCAACCTAAATTTGAAGTGGTTAACTAGTGAAGCCCACACGTTTTGTGTTTATTGATTTTTTTTTCTTTTCTTTTTTTATGACAAAATGTAATTGGCAGTTGGATGAGTGGGATTTGTGAAAATGAAACGAGGATCCTAATGTCTCGTCTCCTGGTAAGTCACAGGCAAACAGAGCAAGAGATACATGTCAACACACAGAGGCCCCCACAAATTCGAGAATTATTAATAACGTAAAAAGTTTTGACGATTTTGCTTAACGCGTTCATTCATAAAGTTACGATGATGATTGTACACATCATATCAATAAGTGTGAATCAAATGTGAAGAAAGTTGAGTAGGTGAGGTTTTTCAGCGCGTCCGGTCTTTAGGAAAGACATACAGGGTAGGACTGCTTTATGATGGTTTTAAAATATAAACGTGTATAGAAATATATCATTTCTTAGTGTGTAACTAAATTGATACAACATTACATTGAATTTGTATATTATCAAAACAAAGAGTGAAATGCATAATCTTGTAGAGGACAAAACAGTGGAATTACAAAAAATTTAAAAAGTTTAGAATCAAAATTATTTAGTTAGGCTTCTTTCTTACCCAAGTGAAATTTTTGGATGAGAATTTGTGGTAGAAGAAGGTGCGCTGAACTGTGAGGAGTTAGTTTGGCCTGAAGACAACTCAGTTTGGCCTCCTTGAGAATCACTAATATCTCTAAACAACATTGAGAGTGATTTCGGAGGAGCAAAATAGACGGCCACCGGCATCTTTGATGGGAGATTCGGCAACGGTACCTCGAAGTTAAGCACTTGAATTGCTTGTTGTATTGAAGGCCTCATGTTGTAGTCTGGATGAGCACACCACAACCCAACAATCATCAAGCACTCCATTTGTTTCTTATCAAAATCCCCACATAGTTTTGGGTCAGCTGCTTCATTGACTCTATCTTCTCCGTAAAGCTCCCAAACCCACTCAACCATATTGCTTTGAATACTTCCAAACTTTGGATCGATGGGTTTTCTCCCGCATGCTATTTCCAAAGCAACAACTCCGAAGCTGTAGACATCTGATTCTTTGCTAGCCTTTCCGGTGTTGAGATAATCCGGAGCCATGTAACCCATGGTTCCAGCCAAGATTGTGGTTTGCGACTGTTTTCCGTGGTCCACAAGTCTAGCTAACCCAAAATCCCCAAGTTTTGCGTTGAAATTTGAATCTAACATAACATTGCTCGATTTAATATCCCTATGCAGCACACATTGCTCCCACTCTTCATGTAGATAGAACAACCCAGAGGCCAAACCTTGAGCAATTTTGTATCTTGCCTCCCAAGTTAACAAGCTTTGTTCTTTAAACAAATGAGAATCTAAGCTCCCATTCGGCATGAGCTCGTACACAAGTAAGAATTTTCTTTCGTGGCACCAGCCAATCAGTTGCACAAGATTGCGATGCCTAAGTCGACTGATGATCTTTACTTCGGATGCATACTCCTTCGGTCCTTGTTTAGAACTACTCAAGATTCTCTTAACAGCAACATATGAGTTCAAGTCAGGTATAAAACCTTTATAAACCCCACCGAATCCTCCCTCCCCAAGCTTTTCTCCCTCCTCAAAATTACTCGTGGCCCGAGCCAATTCGCTATACGAAAACTTCCTCGGGCCAGCCCCATTTTCAAATTCGTCATCAATCAATTCATGAACCATAGTATGATCTTCATCACTACTTTCCCTAGCTCTTTCCCTCTTCTTCCACATGATGAACCAACCCAAACCCAACCCACCGAACAACACAGCACAGCCACCAATCCCCAACCCAACTGCTAGTCCTATACTCTTATTTCCTGACTTGCGGTTAGAATTAGTATCACGATCACCTAGTGAAGTTGAACTGAAATTCCATGAGATGATCTTATTCAGAGAAATATAGTTACCGGTTGAAGCAGAGAACCCGACAACGACCAAGTCGGGCAAGTACTGTTTCAGATCAATAATGTCAGAAAAATGTGTCATCTCTTGTGTAACATTCGAATCGGGTGCAAAAGTAGTGAAGGCAACACTCAGGTTTTTTGAAGTGGAATTGTAACTAATGGTAGCATTATTTGTTTTTCCTTCCATAATACCTCCTTTCCAACGTCTGAAAATGGTAGAGTTGAGAGAGTTGACGTCGATGCCCACGTGATCGTACGGGGGGTCGGTCGTTGAATACGCGTAGATGTCAAACTCCACCGCCACGAAAGCGGTGTCGTTTGGAGATGCGAAGTTGACGGGGAGGCCGAGATTGTTACCACCTGCTGGTTCTGTGTCGTTGAGGAGGAAGGACCCGCTTGGGGCTATGAAGAAGGCGAGGCCGTCCCCGTAGGTGGATTGTTTGAGCGAGTCGATGGCGAAGTCGAAACTAGTGGTGAAGTCCGCGAGTTTTCCGGTGGCCTTTTCGTGGAGGAGGAAGGGTTGGCTGTAGGTGGCTCGGCCGGCGCTGCCGTTCTTTAGCTGGTCTTCCCCGCTTTTGGTGAGGCGGAGGAATCCGCCCTCGAAAAAGGCATCCCCTTTTGTGAGTATGGTGGGGTAATAACTGCCACTGAAGCTGGAGAAACTAAGTTTAATGGAGTTGCAGAACGGGTTAACAGAAGAAGAAGAAGAAGAAGAAAGTGAAGCTTTGTTGAGTACTTTGCGACCATTTTGGAAGAGAAAAGAGAAGAGAGAAGAGAGAGTATGGTACTTATAATTAACGTGCACAAATGTTTGTCATCTAAAATATACAGATAATTAGTTTTGGAATTGAAATCGAACCTTCATTGTGATGCGAGTGATGTGGCGGGTTTTTATGAAATTTTCTAACGTTTATATAACATGTGAAATACGTTTTTGGAATTGAAATCGAAAAATTTTGGTTGCTGAATGAAAGACTTGAGAATATTGTTGAGTCCATGAAGCACTTTTCCAAGACTGGAAGCAGCGAGGAAGGAGAGGAGGACCACGGGGATATCTTTTTTCTATTCTTCAAATCTCACCTACGCCCATGTTTCTTTGAAGAAAAAGAATGCAAAGGATCATAATAGAATTCCACAAGTATCACTTTTCATTCAACATGGACCTACTTCTTTCAAGACTTGAGTAGCTTTCAACTTTTCTTTTCTTTTTTAGTAAGCTGGTGTTCTGCTTGATTTTCCTTTGCTTGCAAATGGGAATATATTGAAGAAGACTATTCTTAGTAGTTTCTCAATGTATTTATGCATGAACCAGAAGAAGAGAAAAAAACATGACATTACGTAGAGACATGAATGAATGAATCCAACTTGATTTATGAATGAGACATGTAACGACTCACTACTGGTTTAATAGTCACAATTACTGTGCATCTATGGCATCAAATATATAAGCCACGGTCATTTTGTGGCTGAAAAATTATTAGACACAAACTAGAGTAGTCAGTTTGGCATTACTGTGCTGTAAAAATAATCGCTGTCAAATTTGCTTTGAGAGAAACTAGTTTGGCGTTTGGTAAACCTTTTGTTAAAAGTATTGCTGGTATTGATTCCCACATAATCAGAAAATGATTGCCGCATAATCATTAAACCCAGCGCCAATTCGAAACTGATTTCTACATAATCAGAAAATGAAAGCACCTCATTAGCTGCTTTCCCTTGTAGCTCTCTCTCACAGCAATTTTTAACAATAAGTGATTTTCTCATAGTTTACCAAACGGGCTGGGTTTTCCAAAATTTTTAAAAAATCACTTATCACCCTAAATAAGCAATGCCAAACTGGCATGGGCTGTAAAAATAATCACTGTCAAATTTGTTGTGAAAGAAATCAGCTGTGAGAGAAAGCAATTTGGCTTTTGGTAAAATTTTTATTAAAAGTGTTATTGAGACTAATTCCGCATAATCAGAAAATGATTGCCGTATATAATCATTAAACCCAGTGCCTCTTCGAAAGTGATTCCTGCATAATCAAAAAATGAAAGCACATCATTAGCTGCTTTCTCTTATAGCTTTCTCTCACAGCAATTTTTAACAATAAGTGATTTTCTCATAGTTTACCAAACGGGCTGGGCTTCCCAAAATTTTAAAAAAATCACTTATCACCCCAAATAAGCAATGCCAAACTGGGGCCAGTTTGGCATTGCTGTGCTGTGAAAATAATCGTTATCAGATTTGCTGTGAGAGAAAGCAGTTTGTCGTTTGGTAAAATTTTTGTTAAAAGTGTAAATGATTGCCGCATAATCATTAAACTCAGCGCCTCTTCGAAACTGATTCCTGCATAATCATAAAATGATAGCACCTCATTAGCTACTTTCCTTTATAGCTTTCTCTCACAACAATTTTTAACAATAAGTGATTTTCTCACAGTTTACCAAACGGGTTGGGCTTCTCAAAAATTTTTAAAAATCACTTATTACCCCAAATAAGCAATACCAAACGAGTACTAAGTTAGCTGTGAATTGATTAAATCGAATAAGAAAATTAATTTATTGGGTTGACTCCGAGTCAATAGAGACCGGGGAGACTTCAATGATAAATTACGGAAATGTCCTTCTAATTTATTTATAATATCAATAAATATACACGTATTATGGATATATTAGTTACGTTATGTCTCGTCTCGGGAAAAAATTACTCTACAAATGCAATATAAGATCAATAAGAGTGTTTGAAACTGAAATGTGTTTTGGTCTAGTCAAAATGGGAATATGGTTTTTCTTCTAATAATCAAGTCATTATCGTACACAATCAAATAAGACTTTTTGTAGTTTCAAGATGTGTCGTTCAACAAAGAAGAAAATTTGGGTCGTTATGTTATGTAGGGGCGCAAATGGTCCCATGGATAAATTCAATTGCGATCACATCCGAATCCAACTCATTCGTTTGTGAGTTTCACATTCCACTATGGCTTATTTCACATTCCATATGAGGTCAAACAATGCATTTGGAAGGATTCTCTGATGTAACTTCCATGTTAGAAGAAAACAAATGGGAAGGTAGAAAACACAGAAGACCAGCGCTGTGGAAGTTTGACTGATCAGAATGATATAGATCCCTCACAGAGAATTTTCCTCTAAATGCAGGTGATGATTTGAAATCATACCAGAAGTATTTGCAGACTCTTGTTATATTTTCTTAAATCTTTTGTACTTCATAGACTGATCAAAGTGTGACATCATTGAAAGCGAAAGTCACAAGCATCCCTCTCTCATCCTAAATAGTTCTAACCACTCTCTACGAACTGTACAAATTTACAACCAACTAATGCCAATCCAATTCCAGCCTTAATTTAAAACCAAGCCTGCAGAACTTGCAAGGGCCTCCTCCTCATCACAAATCAATACAGGGACAGAGAGACAGCGGAGGATTTTTTGCATGTCTGAAGCTATGCGTTCTCCGGTGATTCTATATCATTGTTTTGCTAATGGCCGTACAGGGCAACTCTGAGCCACAAGTCATCAATCTCTGTGTATGTGGCTTCACTTCACAGAGCGCTAAAGAAACCCTTTGTCTCAAGCCCAGCAAAGAAGGTTAGTCAAATATACCTTCCTCCGTTCATTTGAGCAAGACCGAACCGGGTTTATAATTAACCAAAACAGCAACTACCATTCATTCATGGACACAAAAACACACAATTACTCAATTTAAATAAAACAGCCACCAGAGGCGGATCCATTAAGGCGCAAGGAGGTGCACTGCACTTTCTCTCGCCGAAAAAACCATTGTAGGTGCTTCAAATTGCTCATTTGCTCAACTAGTGTACAGATTACCTTATTTCCATTTTCAACATTTAAGTAAATGTCTTTGTCCTTTTACTTTAATTTATTTTTATATTACTCCATTTACTTAAGTTTACAATGTAAATAAGGAAGTACCCCCTATTTGGATTCAAATGAAAATACTAGAAAATCAAATTCCTACCAAATCAAAATATGAAAAATCGGTTTTAGTGCAAAATACGATTTAGGCTAAAAATAATTGATCATTAAGTCAATATATACTTCATACTAAAATCTCATAAAATCAAGTTTTCTTATTTGATGTGTAAGGAATAAAAGCCGCCAAAAATTATCTTGAGAAAATGATTATTCCGAAAAACCATTTTTCATACTTAATCAATTTTACACCTCCGCTAAAAAATTTCTGGATCCGCCATTGCCAGCCACTAACAAATATGTTTTTAACGATAATAAATATGTAGTAATATTCATGTGCTCATCAATCAGCATATAGTTGAGTAGACGTACTTAAAAAAACACAGATGAGTTTATTGCTGCATGCATACTGTCAAAAGAGAAAACCTACTTATACGTACGTTGTTGTTGATGACCAAAAAAATATTTATGGGTAGGTCGAAAGAACACACCGTCTATATACAGTGAGTACGAGAAAAACTCATCTATGTAGAAAAATTTATTTTTTTGGTACTCACTGTTATACAGACGGTGCGCTCTATGCTTCGTGCTCATGGGGAGTTAAGAGGGAGAACCGCCGGGTTATATTATAAATACTGTGAGAAAGCGCACCCTTTGCTTTATTCTCCCATGACCAAGAGGTAGTGGAAATGCGCTCATTCAAACGAACTCTCTTTCTTTTGACCCCAAAAAAAAACAAACAAACAAACTCTCTTTCTCATTTTCACCCTTTAACAAACAAATTTCAGCACAAACAAAGAAACAAACTATTATTGTCACCCTTTTGAAGGATTTGATGATCAAGAAAGTTCAATATATCCTTAAAAGGAAAAAGCTTT
The DNA here is from genome assembly GCF_902201215.1 of Prunus dulcis. Lineage (NCBI taxonomy): Eukaryota > Viridiplantae > Streptophyta > Magnoliopsida > Rosales > Rosaceae > Prunus > Prunus dulcis. Next base: position 10,654,327 of record NC_047653.1, on the reverse strand, counting down.
AGAAAGCCGATGGGGGAATTGGCATACATAGAAATGGAAGTGCGGTCATTATGTTGTCAAAGTGCATGCATGCAAACAATCGATCAGTCCAAATTACCAACCAAAGATTCAAAGAGAGGAGAAAAGGCTTTCTCTTTTTCTATATTTTCCCTTGTTTTGCTGCTTGACCTTTTTTTTGGCTTTTTCCTAAAACAGAGAGACAAGAATGAGAAGGACAACAATCAGAATTGGCTTTGATGGAATTAGTCATTCTATAGTGGAGTTCTTATCTCTTAATCGTTGGATCATATTAATTAATTTAATTCGACGATTAATTAATTTTTAATTCAACGATTACGAAATAGAGTCTCACGTAAGGATCATATATAAGGCATTTACTATAGAATTCTTGTTGATGGGATATGATCACATGGGCTCATTTTGTTGTCACCCATTTCCATTTGTTAGAAACAAAGTAATTTTAGAGAAGAATTTTCCAGATCTTACTAACAAACATACTGTAAAATCATATTATATGATTTATTGATGAATTCGCAGTGATCATGCTTAAAGTCTCAATCATTGAAAAAAACAATTAACAAAAAAGAAAAAAAATAGCTCTTTGCATGAATCCTGAAGACAGGCCTGTTACTAAGAGGGCAGGAGTTGATACGGTCCTAAAATTCAGGTTTGAGACTCTTAGGGCTGGATATGGTCTTATGGGCTATGTCTTAGCTTTGGCCTTTTTTGTGCTGGCCGGTGCTTTTTTGGGCTTCTCTGAGGTGCATTTAGACTCACACTATCTACAATAAATAAAAATCTCAAATTCAAACTTTGGCCTTCTAGATACAATAATTCATTAATACACAAACTGTAAAGGTGGATTATAGGGTTGTGTTGTTTGTAAGAGTATCCGCAATGGTTAGGATTAATGCAATTTTATTACTTAAAATAGTAAAATTTCATTTGTAATAGTGTGATTTAGTTTATTGCAATAGAGGGTGCTATGTGATGAACCTTTTGGGACCCACATGCTAATAAACTGTACAATTGCAAGTAAAACTGCAATTCAATTCAATAGATGTCAAAATAGTTCAATTTATTGAACTACTGAACAATCATTACTGATACTCTAAGAGTAATAACGTTTGAAATATTTAAAAAAAAAACATTTGGAGGTGAGAAATTCATTGTTTTCCTGTCGAGTATTTTAATTAATTTTTATATTTTGTATTTCCTTTCTTTGTTAAAGCCAAATTCGTTCTTTTAAGGCTTCATTTTTGGATGGAAGGATTCCAAATCTTTGAACTGATGTGACATTATAAGATAAACTTGTTTGTTTAGACTAGTACAACTCATGTATGCAATTTTGGACAAGAAATAAAGGAAGAATATAAATGAATTTCAAATAATTTCTTACATGTAGTCAGTGACAGACCCATGAATCTTACCTCATAGGGTCATTGTGTAAAAGTTTAATTTTTTATTTTTTGCGGGGCGACAATGTAGGAGATGGGGGTTAAAGGTTTTGGTGTTTTAGGGGGGTGGGTTGGGGTGGAGAGGCTGAGATCGGGTAGAGAGGTTTTGGAATGGCTGGAACTGTTTTAGTTTTTTTTTTTTTTTTTTAAGACCTGGACCAAAACGACATCGTTTTAGCCAGGTCATTTTAAAAAAAAAAATTCACTGGGCCAAAATGACATCATTTTGATCAGTTCGTTTAAAAAAAAAATGCTGGGCCAAAATGACGCCGTTTTGGCCAGTGTGTCTGCGTTTTCTTTTAAACATACTGCGCTTCTTCTTCCTCGCGCAACAAGCCTTTCTTTCAAGCCAAATATCAAACAGGTGGAGAGAATTTCATGAGGTCGCACAATCAAGTCAAGAGGACCTTCAAGCTTAGTTTCATGGAGTCCATAGGATCGTTTGATCCCATTAACTCCACTGTAGATCCATCTCTGCATATAGTCATTTCAAATATACTACATCTACTTATTCCAAATACCTTCAATCTAAAGTGTTCTTATTTTTTAAGTAAATTTATCCTTAATTCTCATATCCAAATCCCTCTATCCAAACCGGTACTTTTCTTAATTTGATGAGTTGACTGTTAAGTAAACAAATGCAACCTACTATATATATAGCTAGAGAGATGCAAATAGCTTTCCCTGAGCTTGAGCCTATCTGATTACTTCTTCCCAGTTGGATAGACGTCCTAAAGTAGTCATCTTCTTTTTCTCCTCAAACACAACAAATGGATGAATCATTGAGCTTATCTTAAAGATTGGAAATGGACTGCGACCCCATTATATTATACATATAAGTTGAACAAACCCAACACTTCTGGAGGACATTTCAAATATCACTACTCATCAAGAAGCAAGTGTCCACACAAAGGGAGCTTCATATCCACTCAATTTCAGCTTACAATTTACTGGTAATTAACCCTTTCTCTTATTTTCTTTAGTTTCATTTTATGTTTTATGTTTTGATTTAATTTTTATTTTATAAGTTATTGTTGAACTTGTGAACTGGGTTCTACGAACCAAATGCAACAAAAGAGTGTCTGGTATCATCTCCTTCATTAGGAGACTTCAGTGATGCATTTTGTTAGAGGAAATGAACTTGGGAGGGGGGGGGGGGGGGGAGGCAGAGACAGCATTGGAAGGCTCACTTCCATCTTCCAATCAATTTGTACTCTTTTGAAAACAAATGGGGGAGGTGGAAATCTTCCAACCAGTGTTCTGGGTTCATTAAAAAGTTGTTCAACCGAACAATGATTGTGCAAGGCTACTATCAACTTGGCCCTACTTTGGGTCTTAACTTAAAGTGGGCCCTTTTAGATTATATGAAGCTGGAAGGGCCCAACCCATGTCTAGTGTACAATGAAACTCCCAAGGGCTAACGCCTAGATTTAGAATCAGGCTAAGGCTAAGGTCTACCATATTTGACAACCAAAAACGTTTCATACAACATTTACACAAAAATAGTGTTTCTAGGTCATTAAAGTACTTTTTGGGAGAGTTCTTTCTTCAAAAAGCACTTATTTCTACTAAAAAAAGTATTTAGGTTCATTATAAAAATTTCAACATGCTTCTAATAAAAGCACTTCTGAAGCAATATCAAAAATTCCACCATTGATATCATAACACAAGTATATGGTAAGAGAGTATTTACCCATAGATCCAGCATCTTTCTTTTGAAATGTTTGTGTTCGTGACTTTATTTATTTATTTGTACAAGAGATATTCTATTTTTTACGGGGAGGGGCGAACTCGGTTGCATAATTGGGAGCACATCCGCTCTAACAAATTTAACAGAATCCATCTCTATAAACTTTAATACACTCTAGCCAACTTGTTCGAGGGCCTTTAAACCTGGCTAATGCGTTCAATATGGTTGATTATCATACATGCTTAATTTTTTTTTAATTGAATTTGTTAGAGAAACATTGGGAGTCACACCTAGTTTGCGATAAAGATAAGGGAAAGTGGAATATTATAACGACCAATCTAACGTTTTGTTAAGGACTGTACATATATATCCCTAATCCTTATGGTATGGGCGGGCATATTATATATTTCCTCCTTATGGCTCTTTGTTGGACAAATTTCTCATAATAAAAACAAAAATCCGATGTAACATTTCGTTCAATTTTAATGTTTGATCGTCTTTTCCTCTACTGGGTACAATAAGGCCACGTTAAAGTTACCATCTCTCAAACCTCCTCAAATTTTCCATGAAAAAGAAGAGGAAGATGACTCCCAACAACCAAACACGAAGTTTGGTATTTTTTCAAAGCTACATGATTACGTGTGGTGTAAGGTTAGTCCACGTCGGCTTCTTTTTTTGTACACGTGTTCTCACCCATTGAATCGAATTACAATCATAGAAGTTGGAGTTGTAAACTCCAGTTGACAAAGAATCTATTTGCTACTAAAAGGATATTTGTATGTGACAGTTTTGTCACATTGTATAAGATTAGGACGATTCCAATTCTAATAATCACGTCACCATTAGATTTGGTAACACCAAATTTGTAAACCACACAAATACTGTTAGGAAACACCCCCAAAAAAAAAAAAGGACTATTTGATAAACTCAAATCCAAAATTTTATTAGGCGAGAATAAAATACTGACACGTCATTAAGCGAGAATGAATTTTGGTTCACAAATTTGAAAAAACAAGCGTTGAAACATCAAATGATGTGTACATCGAGTACACCAATTTTTATATTTTTGTTATATATAAAAAATTGAAGTGATGCATTTTTGTTTTGAACTGAAACTTCAACCAGCAGTTGCCAACTTTTGTTTTCATGCAACAGAGAACTTCAACATGTGGTGTTTGGACGTGCAGTTCCTCTAAGCCACTTCTCTCTCTCTCTCTCTCTCTCTCTGACCTCAAAACCAAAATTTCAGTTTCCAAAGCTCAAAGCAAGACCCAAAAGTGACCAAATCAGCCATGGAAAATGGGGCTGTGAACCAGCAAATACCAGTGGACACAACTTCTGCAACAATCACCATAAAAGGCATCCTGAGCTTGCTGTTGCAGAATGTTGATGAAAATGATAACAAAAGGCTGATTTCATTGGGGATGGGCGACCCAACTGCCTATTCTTGCTTCCACACAACCCAAGTGGCTCAAGAAGCTGTTGTTGATGCTATCCAATCTGACAAGTTCAATGGCTATGCTCCTACTGTTGGCCTTCCTCAAACCAGAAGGTAATTTCAGTTTTCTTCTTCTTCTTTTTTCTTTTATCTTCTGGGAAGATTTGCTTTAATTTAATGGCATCAATTGCTTTTTTTACTTTTTGTTAATGGGTTTTCTTGTTTTGATCGAATTTTTGTCTTGGATCCAAGTGCTGCCAATTTGGGTTTGTGGGTTCTTGGCTTTTATGTAGTTTTGTTTCAATCTGCTTTTGAATTCTTTTTGAAGTACTTTTGTAGATTTGTTCAATTAAATAATTTGAACATGCTTCATCCACTTGAAAATCTATCTTTCTACTTTCACTTTCTTAAAGTTTCCGGGCTCAGGCTTTTAAGTTTTTACAGGTTAGTGAATTCTAACAGGGAAAGTAGAAATCAGTCCAGAATAAATAAATAAAAGTAATAATAACTGGAGCAGGAGCAGGTGTACCTTATTAGGTAAGGAACTACTTTATCCGAGTCTTGCCAATAATTAATACTTTGCCAACAATTAGGCAGTCACTCATCGGTCTACATCAGTACATTAACCTCAAATACCTGTCATTCTGCTTTGGCAAATTGCAGTATATTTTCTTCCGTCATGTGGGTTAGGCTAGTTTGCCAAGGCAATGAGTTCGCTCCCTTGTACCCAAGTTCGAGTCCCTCTCCCTGTAGATTAGATTAATTTAGAGTACTTTGTATAAAATAAATTTGATAAGGCCATGTTTAATAGTGACAGTCCATTTGATGCATGTGTTGGATTATACACTGCAAGCTTGTAAGGCAAGAAAACATAATGCCCTTGAGGGGGTATTTCAATCTAATCATGTTCATGATGCTTACTCAGTGCACTGTGACCTTCCTGTTTTAAATATATCAGACAGCAAATAAATCATTGATTTTGCTATAAAATTCACTTCATGACAGAGCAATTGCTGAATATCTGTCCCGTGATCTTCCGTACAAGCTAACATCTGATGATGTTTTCGTCACGTCTGGTTGCACACAAGCTATTGATGTCGCATTGGCAATGCTTACGCGTCCTGGTGCCAATATCTTGCTTCCAAGGCCAGGCTTCCCTATTTATGAACTTTGTTCTGCTTTTCGACATCTTGAAGTTCGACATTTTGATCTCCTACAAGAGAACGCCTGGGAGGTTGATCTTGATGCTGTTGAAGCTCTTGCAGATCACAACACAGTTGCAATGGTAATTTTAAACCCTGGGAATCCTTGTGGGAATGTATACAGTTACCAACATCTGGAAAAGGTTAGTGGTCAATGGTATGGCATCAAATAAAAGATTGTACTTTAAGGAACCGCGTTTTGGACACTGGCATTGGATTCGGTTGTAACTTATTGTTTTTGTGTTGCACTTAGATTGCAGAAACTGCAAAAAAGCTTAGAATTTTAGTAATTGCTGATGAAGTTTATGGGCATCTGGCTTTTGGAGATAAACCATTTGTGCCAATGGGAGTCTTTGGATCCACTGTTCCTGTTCTTACTCTTGGGTCCCTGTCAAAGAGATGGATAGTTCCTGGATGGCGACTTGGTTGGTTTGTGACAAGTGATCCGTGTGGCATGTTTAGAAAACCCAAGGTTCTCTCTCTGTCTCTCTAACGTGCACGCTTGCACACACACACACACACACACACACACACACACACACGTGTGTGTATGTCAGACATCTTTGGTACTTCTTAATTCATTAATCTCAGAATCATGAAGTCCATTTAAACTGATTTATGTACCATTTTAAACAATCACAGTGCATTGTCTATTGAATAGAATTAGCCCCTTTCTCTCTGCCATTTAGTGGACTTCATGATAATTATCTCCAAAGTTTCTTAACCAGTTTGAAGCGCATCTTAAAAGTCTAATTGATTTTCCATATGGCCAAGAAATTGGATTAAGTCTCTTGATTCAGTTGTTTTGCTGATTCATGGGTTTAACATTGTCGATGGCATGAAGCTTCCAGTTAGACTTATTACACATGGTTTTTCAAACTCACCCATCTGCATCTGGACATTTTAGCTTTTCCTATTCACATCTCATAGTTGAAATTTTTTTCTGTTATATCATCCACTTCTAGTAGTGATTGTATATCGCTTTAACTATTCAGGTTGTTGAGCGCATTAAGAAATATTTTGATATTTTGGGAGGACCTGCAACCTTCATTCAGGTGTGCATCTCATTTGCTTGTTTTGAATTGCTTAAACACCATAATACTTGTTTTCTTGATCACTGTCATTATTTGATTTTAGATCATGCAACTTGCAGCTTCTGTCCTCAAAAGAACTATTTCTTAAAGCTATTTCAAGATTGGTATAATGAAAAGAAATTTCAAGTACAAACCGTTTAAAGTTCAAAATTTAGTCCCAATTCCTAAGAAATTGTAGTCAAAACCGAAAAACACAATACAGTATTACATTTCCTCTGCAAATACTCTGTACAGATAGAGAAACAAGTTTGGTACATATTGCTTCTGCTGTTTGAAATGTGAAGACATTAAATTTTAGCTGAAAATAATTTGGACTATGCAAGCCTACTCAAGTCAGAGCATTAACTTCTTGTTCATCTCTGTTTCATGATGACATATTTGGTAAGTTATAGGCAGCAGTTCCGCGCATCATCGAGCAAACTGAAGAGGTTTTCTTTAAGAAAACTATCTATTTACTGAAGCAGTCCTCAGATATTTGTTGCGAACGGATAAATGAGATTCCTTGTATTACCTGTCCAAACAAACCAGAAGGATCTATGGCTGTAATGGTGAGAAAAATAGGAGATGAAACTAAATTTTGCGTTCTTATGTATTTACATCACCTTCCTTATTTATTTTGTTTGTGATGCAGGTGAAACTAGACCTTTCACTACTGGAAGATATTACCGATGATATTGAGTTTTGTTTCAAGCTGGCTAAAGAGGAATCTGTGATCTTTCTTCCAGGTTAGAAATCGACAAATCGAAAGCATATTTTGTACTTCTTCTCTCAGTATACAATATTATCAAGAACAAATGGAAATTACAATCCTAGTGGATATCATAGTACTGATAATTGGTTTTCTTTAAACAAAATTTCTTTTGTAGGGGCTTACAAAGTCATAAGCATCTCCTTGGTACATAATGACTAACAAATGAAATTTACATTTGCTTTGCAGGGACAGCAGTAGGGTTGAAAAATTGGCTACGTGTTACATTTGCTGCCGATCCAAACTCTATTGAAGAAGCTTTAAGGAGGACAAAATGTTTCTATCAAAGGCATGCCAGAAAATTATAGATACATTCATACATATATGCCGGTAGCGAGAAATAGCTAATTATATGTAAATCGGCTTGAAAATTCTTGTTGCTGATGGCATGGTCATTTGTAAAGAAAATACTCTTCTTCCACTGCCTATTTGTAATGAATTACTAATAATAGATCATATGACATACATCGCCTTTTTTGTTGCAAATTTTGAAGCATTACACAATAGTATTAGTATCCAGATGATCAAGACCCAACACAGTCGCCAAGCACGACCACAGTCGCCAAGGGCGACTGACAATAGCACAACTTTTTTGTATCAATATGTTTTGTTCTAACGTTAACCATTCTTGTTGCTTTGGTAGAGGTGCGGGGTTTTAGAGTTTTACCTTAAAAACCCTCCCAACAACTTAGGGAGATATTCTAATATTTCTCATCTTTGGCTAATTAGGATTTGACAGGTGAAAGCTGATGGCATCCAAACTTGTCTTTTAATAAAGAATTAAAAAAGATGCACCTTGATTATAGTTTAATTGGTTCCACATAGCCAATATCGTCAGTATTTGGGAAAGAGGCCATAGTCTGCCAAGAGAGTCGTTTGCATGTCAACCCACAGTTCAAAAAGCACAGAAATCATTACAATCGAGCACAGATTTAAATCATAAAACAAAGCTTTATTTTTATTTTTATAAACATCTTTCCTATTCGGAGGAGCAATAATATACTAAACTCACATATACTATACGAATACTAGAATTTGAATTCAGAACCTTGTTTGTAAAGCAATTATTCCAAACCACTGCACTAGCAAAGTCTTTGCATAAAACAAAGCTTTTAACTTTTGCGGTTTGTCATCATTTATTTTTAGGTAACCTGTCCAAATAAAAAGAACCTTCATATTTTTTAAAATTTGTTTATATAAAAAGATCTAGAATCATGAAATTTTTAGTTTTTTTCACCAAATAAATGACTAGACATTTTGTTTCTAGCTAAACAAGGTTAAATTCTAACATTAATTAATTATACATAAAGTATTTATTTGAAATTCCAAAGAAAACTTTATAAACTTCAATGAACTAATCTTATCTCATATCTCATTTCACTATAATCTTATTTTCTTATCAGCATATAAAACTTGGCACATAGGAAGAATTAGTATTGCTTCGCTGCAATCATCACACAGTACCTTATGATAGAATCTCTCCACTAATAAGAGAACAACAGAAAGAACAAAAGTCAGTAACCTGATACACTGCAAGACAAACAGCAAACTTTCAAGGCAAGGGGTTGAAAGTGGAAACAGAAGGGGGTTCCATTTCATTATAATTAATTAGAATAGTTCATGCCAACAAAAGCAATTCTATATCATTCCATTTGCTATGCCCTTCCCTCCTATAAATTATACCTCCATCAGTCTTCTTCCTCACTCTTTTTGCTTCTCTGTAGTTAGCTCTGTTAAATTCTGGTTCTGCTAATCCATGGCAAGCTACAGCCCTTGTACTGACCAGAAATCAGGTGAGCTTTTGTTTTGTTTTGTGTAGTTTTCTTTTTTGGGTTGTCCCATTTTGTAATTTACCCGATCATGATGATCTGTAAACATAATTGGTGCTTTGGTTGTTGATGTACTTGCTATTGATGTTGCTGCTGTTGTGAAGACACATTGGATGCTGGAAATGTCGAGGATTTCAAAGTTCATGTGTTTAAATCATCATCCGAGGTGAGAACTCGAAACCCCCAAAATTTATATCACAGCCTACCAAGGTTTTTGTAACTGCAAGTCACAGTGATCGTAAGGGCAACATGTTTTCCATTCTTCATCCAGTTATGTTCTGCAAATACCTTTCTGTCAGTGTCAGGTATTTTGATCTATGGGTAGAAGGAGGAGAACATAAGAAATCAATATTCAATCTAGGATCCTCCATGTGACTGAGATTATTTTGATCTCTGTGTGTGTGTGTGTGTGACTAAATTTGCACTTCTGGTTTATGCAGTCATGTCATTTTCTGTTGTGAGATCAATGGCTTGTTACTTAAATATCCTTCTTATGGCCTAATCTAAAATTCTACTCCTTATTTCTTTTGGACTAATTCTGAACTTTCTAAGCTTATACTATGTCATCAACCAGTTGCTTGAAAAGCTGCATGAGAAGTGGAGCAAGGTTGAAAAACAACCATACCCAGCCATGTATTCCAGCACTTATGGTGGAATTATTCTTGATCCAGCTTTGATGGTAATTCCAATAGATGATCACATGGTTCATCGAGGCCATGGTGTGTTTGACACAGCGATTATCTTAAATGGGTAGGCATTATACTTTCCTCTTTCCTTCTTTGAAATTTACATTGGCACATCTCAAGCTTTATGGCTTCTGCTTTGCAATGTTTTTGTTGTCAGGTTTCATGCAATTATAGGATTCTAAGTTTTGTACTTTTGTTTGCATATCCAATAAAGGAGTAGAATTGCAGTTATTGACTTGAATTGTGATTCCTGCAGGTTCATCTATGAACTGGACGTCCACCTAAACCGCTTCCTCAGATCAGCTTCAAAAGCAAAGATTTCCTCTCCCTTCCCTCGATCAACTCTTCGAAGCATTCTTGTGCAACTGGCTGCAGCATCACAGATCAAGAAAGGAACTCTAAGATATTGGTTGAGTGCAGGTCCTGGAAACTTCTTGCTCACGCCTGCAGAGTCCTCAACACCAGCGTTCTATGCAGTAGTCATCGATGAGAGCTTTTCTCAGTGCAAAGAGGGAGTTAAAGTGATTACATCCACTATTCCCATGAAGTCACCAGACTTTGCAACAATGAAGAATGTAAACTACCTTCCAAATGTCCTTTCAAAGTTGGAAGCTGAAGAGAAGGGAGCCTTTGCTTCCATATGGGTTGATGAGGAAGGTTATATAGCAGAAGGTCCAAATGTGAATGTTGCTTTTATAACTCATGACAAGGAGCTTGTAGTACCCTTCTTTGATAAGATCCTTAGCGGGTGTACTGTGCTAAGACTTCTTGAACTAGCACCAAAACTGGTTGAGCAGGGGCGGCTAAAAGGGGTGAAAACTACAAATCTTACTGTGGAAGAAGCCAAAAGCTCAGCTGAAATGATGTTTGTAGGAAGCACACTTCCTGTTTTGCCAATTATCACATGGGACGAACAACCCATCGGAGATGGTAACGGCTTTCTCTTAAAGTGTTCTTCACCTTTACTACTATTTTCTGTGTAAAATCCTCTCCCTTGCATCTTCAATGCAGAGATATTTTGATTTCTTACAAGACAATGCATTGCTGATTTTTTTAATTGGTTTTGTATAACAGGAAAGGTGGGAGAACTGACAATGGCACTCTCAGATCTGGTTTGGGAGGATATGGTAGCAGGCCCAACTGGTACGCAGAGGATAGCTGTTCCCTACATATAGGGGTAATCAATTTCAGGAAGGCTGAAGGAAGGCTTCTTGCATCTAGCTGCCTCATTGCTCATTGTCCCTGGTGTTACAAATGCCTTGTGCATGCTTCATCTTTGATTTCTTTGATTGTGAAGATGGAAAAAAATGATTGAATAAAATACTTGAGAAAGCTTTGTTGGAAGGGAAATCTTTTAGCAGAAGTGCATACTGCAAAATATTGAAAACTATAAGATAGCTTTTTCTTGGAATGGAAATCTTTTACCCCTGAGGAACATTGTATTCTAACTATGAACTGCATTAATTTTCTCTAGTTCACTGGGATAGCTTCAATTCATGCGTCATTCGCGTGAGATGGTTTGGATTTACTTAATCTCTTCCCAATCTGTATCAGTGTATGCATCATTTGTTTCCTTCTGGTTTTTATTCCAGAGGAGGCAACGCAACATTTAGCAGAATCAAATTTTCGCCTGCATGACTACCCTGTTTTGCCCCATTACCCCTATCTCATAGGCTCCTAGATTTATAGTCAAAGAGTCCCATCTTAACTATCTTGCCTGTTTTGAACCAAAATGGGAAGGAACAAGGGAACAAAGGAGATTCCACAAAGAGACTTTTCAAATTGAAGTGTTAAAACTAATGAGTCCAACATTTACATCTCCTAGTGCTAAGATCACTCTCATCTAGACATTTGCACTGAAAAAGCAGTCAAACTGCCCGAACCGGACCTATCAAGCCGGTTTGGTCCAATTTCATTTTTTTCTGAATTTCGGTAGTAAAACTAAACCAGGCCGGCTCCCACAGTTTAACCAAACCAAATCGGCCTGCATTAATTTCTTTTTTTCCTTTAAAAAATGATCACATTTCCATGTGGCATAAGCCTATAACTTGGTTTAGAACTTATCATAGTGCTCTTCACATGCCCTTTTAGCATAAACAATGTGATCATTGATCGCAATGGTGGAGGCAACTTAGGTGCAAAAATATTATGAATGTGCAAAATAGCTGCTATAAGTATATTATGCTTATGTGTGCTAACTTCACAGTGGACATTCATTATATGTTGCTTCAGTATCATAAACCAAGTATATGTTATGGTGGATATACCAAAATAAAGGGAAAAAGTATTTTCTGTTTTCTCATGGGCTAAATCACCATGTTCGTTACAATTTGCATTTTAGGTACATTTGATACAGCCCTGAGCCAAAACATGGCATAAATCCAAGTGGTCCAGGATGCATCACAGAGCTAGGCTTAATCGCACTGAACAAATTCATTTGGTTTCCAGAGAAACAAAAAGGAAGATAATGAAAATGTTACCAGCTGCATATAAAATGCTCATATTATGGAATTAAGCCAAAAAAAGGTTTTTGCATCAAGAATTGGTAGTTCATTCCCTTAGAAGATGATCACTTGCAAGCCCTAAATCTGCAAGAAGGTGCCTTGAATCATGTCATCCTGAGTTACTCAATCTTTGTGCTCTCGTCCCCAGTGTACAAGATTCTTAAAGGTCTTTAAAATGAAGAAATGGTGGTACAAAACAATTGAAGATCTAAATTGGAAAAAGTAATCAACAAATATCACCACAAATCATACACCTTTGAAAATTAACTGGTACACCAATAAAATGCAAATGTTGAATGCTATGTCTCCATCTCTATTAGAATTTATGTTGTATGACCGAAGAATTTATGTTATAACACCAGTGTTATCTTGGTCTTCCACCCTATCAACAGTAAGCATAATTTATGGATTTGTACTTAACACTTTGTATTAGAAACTGAGCTAAGCACTTGTTATTTTCTTCTAACCTGAAAATTAGCAATTTTCTCTATAAACTTATATTTCCTGCGGATGCTCGAAGAAAACTATTAGAATTCCTCGTTGCAGAACAACTCCCAGCTCTCTTCTACATCCTGGACAATGAAGAGAAACTTTACCGATGCCACCCATTCCAAAGATTGAAACTCCAATATCACATGCCTTGTCCTCGGAAATTTTCCATGAATCCATAGCTTCTGTTTCCTCCTCTAAACTAGTGATTTTCAATGCTTCATCACCTGAGGAGGAAGATTCTGACCAAAGATCCACCATCTCATCCGCCACAGATGTCTTTCAAACAAGCACGAACACACGCATAACTTGAGAAAAGGAGAGAGGTTTCTTCCTCCTTCAAGTTCCCAAAGTAAGATCTTCAGATCTTGTGAGAGGGTTTAGGGGCTATGCAAGAGATGGGGTTTTTTTTAAATAGAAGAGTAGTTGAGTTTCTTTGGAGGCCAACGAAAGGGCATCTTTCTCTCACATTTATCGTGCCGTGCCCACTGACTACGGTGTGGAGTCGGCATCTTAGGATGCTTTCTTTCTTTATTTTATTTTATTTGTGGGGCAGTGCGCATCAACGCATTGCCAGCGATGACATTCGCTGCCCAATCTTTTGTGACCTTCTGCCCGAGATACACGTGCCTTTTTTCAATTCTGACGGCCCCACGTTTGTCTGTTTGGTTTGAATTTTGAAATTGTTCAAAATTTTTACTGGTTTGAACTTTGAGGCTGTGGTTGTTGGAGATGGAGTGTGAAAATGCGAAATGCACGCATCATCCATTCTCCTACGGCTGTAGAGTGAAAAATCAATGGCCTCGGCCCTACAGGTAGGTACTTGTGCCGATTTTGTTGGTATGCAGTTATGAACAATTAATTCTTTGTGACCAATTTTTTTTTTTGTATGCTAGTTATTAATTCGTACTGTTACATTTCTTTCCCATTTTCATGACGCTTTTGTCTTAGGGTAAGGTGAGAAATGGTAAAGGCCCTAAACCCTTTCGTCTTCTGTGCTAGGGGTGAGAAATGATAAGGCCATACGATATGAAAATTTCTTTGTTTTGGTCATCAATCCAAATAGCTTCATTCTTTCATTTAATTTCGTGTTAAAATATTTATTTGGTAAATTATTGTTGCAAAAGAAAATGGACAGGCTATCAAGGTTAACCTTTTTCTGCCCACAAGACAGGCTTTATTAAAGGCATGAAGTAAAAAAACCTATGGAACTGGGTATTGACTTCTGGCTTTATAAAAAAAAAGGAAACAGGACATGTTTCCATGTACTAGTTTGTTCCCATTTGAAGAAATTGTGATATATGCTTGTCTCTAAACTTATACCAGAACTCAAGCATTGTTGGTAAAATAAACCAAATTGATGTATTTGAATCAAGTGGCAGGCAATCAAATTATCTCCTTTTCACATCTCTTCCAAATGTGTGAGTGAGCTACTCCTCTTCCTTTTTTTTCCACATCTCCTAAGAGAGGCTTACAAATCTGCAAATGGAGAAAATCAGCTGTAGGCAGCAAAAATAAGTGGGCTGCCTTTGTTGTATTAAAGAGGTCCAAAAACCCTTCAAAAAGTTGAAAAATAAGGAGAGGCCAAACCATCGTTAGCCTTCCCGAGAGAGAGAGAGAGAGAGAGAGAGAGAGAGAGAGAGAGAGAGAGAGAGAGAGAGAGTACCTTCTTGGCCTCAACAAAGGTTCAAAAAATGGTCGTTGGTCTCCTCGGGCCAGTGAAAGGCCAGCAACGCTGAGGTCTGTTAAGTGGACAATCAGGGCTCATCAATGGTTGGCTTTCTTTTCGTAAGAAGTTAAGAACATTTACTCGTGCATTCAAAGTTCTGTTTTAATTTCTCACTCGCTCTATTCATACCCATATCGACATGTTAACGCGTAAATCTCAGGCACAAAAAACCTTTTATAAGCCAAACGTCAATTGCTTTATTAATCTTCATGATGGGTTAGGCACCAAAATGTTATTCATATTGTTATTGAAGGAGAGATTCTAGTGATTGACATGCTCTCGGAAACAAACTTCCAGCACCTTGGGGTCGTAGGGTCTCATTAAGTCATATATAATCCTCAAAGGCGCATGCTGAACCTTGGAAGGAACTGCAGCTTTGCTTCTATTAGTATGTTTGTTGTAAAAGTTAGAAAAAGGAGGAGGGAAATTCACACACACGTATCATGGGACTTGAACCTATCGTCTTGGTGAGAAGAGCACAGGTAAATGTAGGTTTACTACCGTGGACCTTGTTTGTAAAATTATATATATTTTTCAATATTAAAAATGAATTTAGTTAAAATGTAGGTTTGGGTGTGGAGATCAATTCTTGATCAACATGGTGCAATGAAACACACTTGTCTTTGGGCTCCAAATACCAGAGAGGCCCAAAGGAAGTGGTAGCGTAGAAGTCACAACTGAGTGAAGAATAAGATGCTAAAGTAGTAATGAAATGGCATATACGTAGCGTCAAGTCAATTAAACTAAATAAAAGCGCACCAAAAACGCTAACACAGAAAGCGAGCGAGCGAGAATCGGTAGAGAGAGAGAGAGGAGAGTCAGAATAGAAAGAAAATCCATTTGCCGAAGATTTCGATTTTAGGGTTAGGTTTTAGGGTTTTGAACTTAGAAGCCATGTCGACGGTCACCAACAAAACGGCACCGTCTCAGCAACCCCAGCAGAGCAATGCCAAGCCAGGTCTCAGGAAGCCCGTCTTCACCAAGGTTGAGCTCCTCAAGCCGGAGACCATTGGACACACCCTCGTCGCTAAGGTCCTCACCTCCAACCCTGTCTTGCAAAAGGGCCGATCGGTCTCTCAGCACCTCCGCCAGACCCGAATCTCTGAGTGCCTCATTGGGGACGAGACTGGGACTATTCTCTTCACTGCTAGGAATGATCAAGGTATTGGCTTTTCTTATTTTCCTGTTTGTTTGGTTGCCTGGAAAATCGAGGAAATGATGGGAAATTTAGCTTATTCATTTTTTGTGTTTGGATTGTGATAAATTGACTTTATTTGGCCATTTGGTTTAATAATAAATCCATGTGTATTATGTTTATCTTTTACTGATTTGTTTGTATATGTGTTGGTTGCTGACAAAATGGATAGGATTCAAACGAGAAAGGGAAACTCAAATGAATTAGAAACAATGGTTTTAGTAGGCTTGTGGGCATTGTATTCACTGCACGTTTAGTAAATTTTTTGTTTTGGTCTTCTTCCAGTTTTTTTGGCTTGATTTAGCCACCTAAATAAGGTCTCGTTTCTGAAATGGACATTTTGTTATGTATTTTCTCTCTGTTTGCCTTTTCAAAATATTGAGACAATGCAGTAAATTTTGGCCGCAAAAAAACCTGGAACAAATATCTATGCCACTGGTAAAAATCTGCTTATTAGTTATGCCATTAAGAGATCTTTGGTTTTATCAAAGAAAAGTCAAAAGTTACACATTACTTATTCTCTTTGCTGGTATTTGGTGAAGTTCTTAAGAGATTGATTGGAACCACAAGCTTTGTGATTTGTATAGTTTTCTGTTGTTTAAACTCTGTTTGTAGTAGGCTTGGTGCTGTTGAGTGCCATTGTCTCCAATACTTGGATTAATCAAGACATCTTTTTCGTTATTAGTACTATATATAACTATTTTACTATCTGTTTGCGGTGTTTTTGTTAAATCTTTTAACTATGCAAAGAAATCTGAAATGAACGAAATAGCTTTATGATCGATAGATATTATGGCGGACTTGATATATATTGGTACAATAAGCAGCGTGTTGCAAGTATAAAATTTAGAAGAAAAAATAGGAAGAATTGGGGCATTGAAGCCTTTCTTTAAAAGGCTGGCAGAGTCAAGTTTGGATTGAGTTTGCAGCTAGATGATAGGAATTAAGTACTAATACTTCATCCAAAACTTGTGAAATTTAGTTAATAGTACTTTGTAATATGAAAAATATTACAATGGTCTGGCATCTAATAAGTGCTTGTTTGGGATGGGACCTCTGTAGAATGTTTAGTCTATTGAGGATGATGTAGATGTGATATTTTTGGATCTTAGGACATGATTTGAGTAGAACTCTTTACTACAGAAAATGAGCAATATATTGGCTTACATAAGTTGCTCAACTTTATCAGGATAGTCGAGGATATTTGGCGTTAAGTCTAGTTGAGCAATTCTTCTGTTGCACTTCACATAGGTAGCTCCTGTTGAGTTAGAGTCTGACATTTGATCATCTTGATGTAACATTATGTTTTAACTTTTGAACAATCTGCCTCAATGTAAGCTTATGTTGATGCTATGATTAATCCGCCTAATGTTGTTTCTTGAAACCAATGTATTAATGTTCATAAGGTTTTGCTTTGTCTGTTGAAAATGGCTATGGAAATGAATTTCACTCCTATTCAAGTTCTCTTATAAGATTTTGATGCCAACATGTATAAGTATTCTAGTTATGTTTATTGCGAAATTTTGCTTGGAAGGTATTATACAACCAACTGTAGCTTCACAGTTTTTTGATTTATGTGTTTTACTGAGATGATTATTCTACTTTACTATATCTTTTATTTCTATGTTGTTTGCTCAGTTGACTTGTTGAAGCCTGGTACAACTGTTATTCTCCGCAATGCAAGGATTGACATGTTCAAAGGATCTATGAGGCTAGCAGTTGATAAATGGGGCCGTATTGAGGTCACTGAACCTGCAAATTTTGTAGTCAAGGAGGATAACAATCTGTCTTTAGTTGAATATGAGCTGGTGAACGTTCAGGAGGATGGAGGGGCTCCGCCTGGTAGTTAGTATATTTTGACAGAAGAATCAAGTATCAAAATCTATAAAAGGTTTGATGGTTGGTTTTGTTCTTAATTAATAGTAATATGCTGTTGCTGCTGCTGCTTGGGTTATATCCTATTGATGGAATGTTTAGTTTGGGATTGGTTAGGAGATGTTTTTGTGGAAAAGACTCGGTGTTTTAATATAATTTTCATGGCTTAGAGTGTTGTTCGATGTGGCAGGAACAGCTTGTGTCCTTTACTGAAAGGTGGAAATGTAAGCAAGTGTTAATTTTCTTATATTTCTTCTCATCTTTAGCATCCATCAATTCCATACTTATTTTGTGCTTTTTCTTTTTCTTGTTTACATCCATCTGTTGAATTCTTCGGCAATATTATATGTGCTAATTGCTTAGATCGACTTGTTGGTTGTTGAAAAAATTTCTAAGACTGAAAGCTGGTCAGAAAATTTAACAAAAGCCATCCATTTGGGCTTGAAGCACTTGACTCTGTTCAAGTGCATAGCATTCTTGTTCCAATTGGGGTCCAAATATAATCATTCGCATTAATTTTCGACTGTTTATGGTGTTTATGTCGTTTTACTTTTTACATTTCTTTTTTTACTCATGAGTGCTTCTACTACTACCACCGGCCCCTATCCAATTTTCCCAAACACCCTTATATCTCATCAAATTCTGAAAAAATAATCATCATCTTTCCCCATACACTATTATTTAGGCTACATTACAGTTTTGGTACGTGTTATTTGAGCAATTTTCACTTTGGTCTGTTTCAATTTTAGCAATTTTAATATTGTAATATGCTTAGTTTTGCAATTTTGGTCCCAATCAATGATTCTGTTAAAATTGAACAGAATTTCAATTCTGACCTGGTAGCACTACAGCTTGTCTTGAGCATGGGTATTTTTGACATTTCAAGTGCGTTAACTTTGTGAGAACGTGAGAGAAAGTATCGAAAACGACATTTCAAATTCACCTAAAACCCGAATTTACGTGGGCAAAGTCTCATGTTTTGAACCAACTAAAGACGTGAAAGAGGCTTTCTTATGTACTCGGTGCACATGAGATTAAAGTGGAAAACTTCTCAAACTATAGGATTTTGCCCACTTGCTAATATAACATTCTTCTCACACCCCAAGATTATCATCCCACCCATTCTCTTCATATTTTCTTTCTTCCATAAACGCTCATTGTATTCCCTCACCAAAGTATGAATCCACTCTTTCAAACACCCTGTGTTTGATTATTTGTCTTCAATGTTTTTTTTTTCTTCTGAAGTCTTTCTTATTGAGAGAGGCGATGACATACTAAACTCTCACATACTAATTGAATATTAGGACTCGAATCCAGGACTTTTCCTGGAGGAGCAATTGCTCCAAACCACTACATTGGTCGGTCTTTATTTATTTATTTATTTTGTGTGAATCACTA
The DNA here is from genome assembly GCF_902201215.1 of Prunus dulcis. Taxonomy (NCBI): domain Eukaryota; kingdom Viridiplantae; phylum Streptophyta; class Magnoliopsida; order Rosales; family Rosaceae; genus Prunus; species Prunus dulcis. The sequence continues at coordinate 10,634,993 of NC_047653.1, read as the reverse complement.
GTGGATCCTTTGCCAATGCCGTTGCCACAAAAGAAACAAAGAATCAGGCAGAAATCTCTCAAAGAAAATGGACGAATACCAAAATGATAAGATTGCGATAAATGTCTAAAACATAAACATTCCTTCTAACTTTGATTAGATTGCGATAATGGAAGAAAAATTATGAAACCAGAAGGATTTGGATTAGAAGCTAAAAAAATTGGATCAGATTTGCTAGGGTTAATGGTCAGAATATGTGAACAAAGGATTTATATCAACTAGCTGTACAGTTGAATCAAGGGTTTTTTCCTTCTTTACATTACTACATTGTTGCTGCCTGAATTCATTACAATTATCAATCTCCTTGTCGTTTTCATCAAGTCATGGATGTTTCATCTCCAATGCCATCTCGTCCCAAAACGGAAACATAATACCGCCGCGAACCTTTAAGGATTCATAAGGGCACTGAGCTCAATGACAAAACCTACGTCTTATGTTCCCTAAGATGTTGCAAGGCCTTCCATTTTAAAAATAAAATCAGAGTTTATCCTGCTTAATTATTTGCAAGCTGTCTTCCAATCGACACGAAGCTTCATCATCAAAACGAAAGGAGTATGTTACCTCAAAAAATCAGTAAAGAAAAGTAGCAAAACAGGTTTCATGCTTATACAAATGATAGAATAATCACAACATTAATTCGAATTAGCATTTCTACCGTCAACAATGGAACTCAAAATGTGGCGCTCACATATCCAACATAAGATTTAACTAAAAACAGCCCTCCACACCCAAAACAGAAAAGGAAAAAAAGACAAACACTAGGGACCAAAAGAAAAGATAGAAACAAAGTCGAAACTGGTGGCTGGGTTGCGATGGTGGGTCAAAACACTGTCGTGTCGTGGCGTGGCGTGACGGCTGTCCTAAGTTCATGCACTTATTATGATCAGGGAATTAAACGACCCTCAAGACATTGAATGAGCCACATAAGTCGCAGGCCATTGAATATGACACTTGAAAACCCTAATCTTCTAGTATCACAGAAGGCCCGGGCCTAAACATCGCATTACGTACGGTGCATGCATAGAGAGTTCCCAACCACCAAAATGCATATATAATAATATAGATTAAGATAAGTGGGGAAGATTGTGTAACCCTCCAAACGACAGAATCACATAGATAAAACTTATACAAAGAGGGAGCATTTAATTTGGTTGCGAATATAAATTTTTTTTTTCTCTTGGCTGAATCATTGAGTTTGGTCTAAATAAGATTTTACTCGTTTTTCTTTTGGTGTAGATTGTCAAACTTCTTTGTATAGTTGACCATAGATCGATGATTGCAAGTTAGGTTTCAGTCGGATGATGGTGGTAAACCTTATGTCTCCAGTTTTTGAGCTCTGGTGTATAAATCATGATTAAAATCTACGATTGATGTTAATCCACTTGTTTGTTTATCTATTCATTATCGATTAGTTTTGAGTTGGATGTCCGGAGTTTTAATATTAGATATAATTCATCGATAAAAATAAATTCAAAGTTTTATCCTTATTACGATAAGAGAAATGTTCTTTTATTAGACTATCTGACAGACTTTAGAGTAACTCCACCCATTTGCCCTTAGCCATGGCAAGGGGGGAGCTAGGGTAGCCACTATTCATGTGAATAGTAGTTGCCCTTGCAAATAGTATTTTGTATTTTCACCCGTTGCCATGGCTAAGGGCAATTACTATTCATTTTTTTGTTTTTTTCACAAATTTTTTTACCTCAATAATTAATTTGGATAATATTTTCGGATAAGATTTCCGGGTTCCTACGTGTCAATACTATTCATATCTCATAATCAGATAAAATTTTCAATTTCAAATTTCAGATAAATTAAAAAAAAAAAAATTGGCTGGTATTTATAGAAAAAAATTTCATTAATTTTTGGGTATTTTTAAAAAAGTTTTCCCAATTTTTTCCAGTATTTTATTGCAAACAGTTGATTAGCTCACAATAATCCAGTTGCAGGGTCTCGGCATTTTCAGAGACGACGCTAGATTTCAAGACGAACCCATCAAACTGTCTCACATTTTGGGGTTAATTCAAGTCCATCCACGTGACTCCAGAAGCCGTGGAGAGCCTCTTCAGTACAGTACTTACGCCTATCCAATCTATAAGGGAGAAACACCAAAAATTAGAAGACACATGTTAAGCATTTGATTTCAACACAACAATGGTACAGTTGATCTTTATGTTACTAACTAGTTAAGTGTATGTTGAGAGTATCCCACAGTCTTGGGGTAGTTTAAATGATTTTGGATCTCTTTATTTATTGTTGTTTTGTTCTGGATTGAATGCTTGCATTCTAATATAATATTACAATAGGCTATTCATGTGTAGGGTCAGACGGACTCAATTGATTTTGGAGCTTTTTATTTTTGTTGGAAGATATTTTAAGTCCGAATTCTTTCGATGATCTAATATTTCATGAATGAAGATTGTTAAATTGAAAAAGATGAAAGGTTATACTTATGTTTGTTGATCGTAATGCCAAGAAAATCACCGCGGCAAAAAAAAAAAATCGAGAAAATTAAATTATGAAACAAAAAAGGAACGAATATGGCCCAATTCTTTTTCTTTCTTCAGATGTGTAATGGCTTAATGCAACTGTCTATAATATTTTCATGTCTCCTAAATTTCTTTTTCTTTCTTCACCTTGTATTTGCAAATTGTGATTGATGGTCAAATCCAGCTCGTTCCAAAGACGGCCATTTTGTTTTTTCAAACTTGATATGATTTCCTTGAATTAGAAGCAATATTGTAATTAAGACATTTTTCTCCTTTTTCAGCACAAACAACTTGCTTCATTTTCCACGTTGTAGTGAAATACTTTTTAATTTCTATACTTCAACAAAGAAAGACATTGATATGTTGACCAATGCTCGATGGTCAAACTATAATGGTAGCCCACCATGCATCTGCCATAATAGACTCACAATTAACCATGCCGCTCATGAATTCTTTACTCAAGAATATTAGGCTCCATTTGAATGGAAAAAGTTTTGAGAGAAAGAATTCAAATTCAATAATAAGGTTTTCTCGATTCTTATTCAATCTTGGTATAAATGAAATACTGTAACAAATATGTATCTTATAGTATCAAATTCCCTAAATTTAGAATACTCGATTATTTTTACAATATAGGATGAGAAAGGGAAAGACTTTAGGTTCTAAGTCTTTTGTAATGACAAACCAACTAATTCTTGTTCTCGTGATCATTTTCTTTTTCAATGTTAAAGAGGTCCCAAATTTGAATTTCTTTTGATAAAAAAATCTTTTGTAATTAAACCGATAACCTATTTGCTAAAACAAATTCACACTAATGTTGACTATGAAACTCAAGTAACATTCGCATAGATTAAGAAACAGATAAAATTTGGATTCAAGTCTTACTGTAACTAAATTGTCGGTCAATTTATCATAACAAATTAATTAGAAAACACGTCGTACATGAATTTTGACTCAAGTGACAGTAGAGATATATACTAAAAGCAAAGTACTTGGGCTGTCCTCCTTGAGAATCAAGCAAGAAAAGCTCTAGTAATAGTAAAGTTCAAAAAAAAAAAAAAAAATTGCAGAAAGGGAATTTATGCATATTATATTACATATGAAGAAAAAAAAAAGATTAGTAAACTAATACTCAGTAGTCATAAAAGATAACATTTTAAAATTGTAGAGAAGTAGGGGTAGGGCTACTTCCCACGTGAAAACCACAAGGGCATGAACTCTGTCTCTCTGGTTTTCAAACCCTTATAAGATAGCTTGAACCCAAAACATGCCTCATACTCATAAAAAAAATTATCACTAATATCCTTTCATCTCTCAATTAAATATTATCTCCCAATCTCATACAAATCCAAGAAAGTTCAGTTTGATCATGGAATTTTTCCACACCCCAAACCATAAACACTCATTTCAGCACAACAAAAAGAGGCTAACCCAAGAGCAAGTCAATCTCCTAGAGAGAAGCTTCACCTCCAACAACAAGCTCGAGCCCGAGCGCAAGCTTCTGCTGGCCAAGCAGCTGGGAATCCCACCTCGACAGGTTGCGATTTGGTACCAGAACAAGCGTGCCCGGTGGAAGACTCAGAGCCTTGAGCTTGACTACAATGCAATCCAAGCAAAGCTGGAGACTGCCTTAGCTGAAAAGAGGACGCTGGAGAAAGATGTTGAGAGGCTTGGAGGGGAGCTGAAGAAGGCTCATGACTTGGTGCTGGTATTGAACCAAACACAAGAATTGCCTGCTCATCCTGTGATTTGCTCAATGTTTAATTCTTCTTCTGCTGAAGAGGGTGTTGGGAGCTCCAGCCTGCAACAACATGAAGATCAAGTGAGTGATCATGAGGTTAAACAGCTTGAGGAGCTCTATGCTTGTTTGATAGGCATGCAGTGATGGGTTTAATTGATATATGCTGGGGTTAAATATACATATATATATTAATATACTTCTGATTCTGGAGGACAATAATTCTGACCCTTTTTTCCTTTTTCTGTTTCTGGTTTTTAATTTTGATGGCGTTAGAATTTCTTTTTCAATTCATATGCATATGGGTGAGTACAAGGAAAACTTACCTATAAGAAGGATATCACTGTGTGGCACTATCCAAGTCAATCATTCATTATCATGTGTTTTAATTTTCCAACATAACAATGCAACTTTTCGGCACGACAATGCTTGATAGGCTTGAAATTCTGCCACATCAACATTCCCGTTGTCGAAGAATATAAAGTCTCACATCAAAAACTTGAATAAATAAAATAAAATATATAATGAATAGTTTCACTGCTAATATTACCAAGGCCTTTTGTGATAATATTTCACACTACTATTCGAGTAAAATACTGATAAAGTACATTACATTTATTATAGTGGAGAATAGAAAACAAAAACAAAAAAACAATTTGTATAGCAATATCCATCTAAAAAGTCAGATTTTAATTACTTCTGAGATAATTATCAGCAGATGGGACTCGTAATTGGATCGTAATTTTTCTTTTCTGCCATGGTGGTGTGAAATAGAATCACGTATTGGTCAAAGGCTGACTTGATCTGAATGCCCTTCTCAATTGTTACGTTTTCAATTATTTGGTGTGACAATCAGTTTGTTGAGCAATCAATATTTATGAATAGTAAATTAATTTAATGGAAATAATAAGATAATGTTGTAATAGTGGAGCCCACTACTATTCATTACTGTTCATTACTATTCATTACTGTTCATTTGGCGGCTGATAGGGTTTGTCTGTCACGGGTGAATAGTGATCTACTATTCTTTACTGTTCATTACTGTTCATTTGGCGGCTGATAGGGTTTGTCTGTCACGGGTGAATAGTGATGAATAGTGATTTTCTCAGCCTATAAATAAGAAGAGAAACGGAAAGAAAATGAAGAAGAAAAAAAAAAGGAAAGAAAAGAGAGAAGAGAAAGCATAGAGAAATTTTCCTAGAGAGAAACTTCAGTGAGCCACATATGTTGTAAACACTAAAGTTGTAGCCATATCATTTTATAGTGAAAAAGTTACTGCTGCTGCTCTCCGAGGACGGAGGCATAGCCGAACCTCGTTAAATGCTGTGTCTCATCTACTTTACGTACAACTCAAAATATCCGCACATATCTCAGGTTATTTTATAACACGTTATCAGCACGATAGTCTCTCCTTTTATTTCTGAAATTTTTCAACTCAACACTATGTGGTTATTCCTCTGTCTCCTTTACTGTTATTTAAAGTATGGTGCGGCATTAACGTCCATACAGCAATTTAATTTGTGAATTTACTTTACAGCAAATTAACCTACTTTAAAGGGTGGTGCGGGATTATCGTCCACGCCTTTACTGTTATTTAAAGTATGGTCAAGCATTAACGTCCATACAGCAATTTAATTTGTGAATTTACTTTACAGCAAATTAACCTACTTTAAAGGGTGGTGCGGAATTATCGTCCACGCCTTTACTGTCCTTTAAAATATGGTGCGGGATTAACGTCCATACAGCAATTT
>NC_047653.1:10571158-10628966 GCF_902201215.1 Prunus dulcis | reverse complement strand
TGTTTATCTTTTACTGATTTGTATATGTGTTGGTTGCTGACAAAATGGATAGGATTCAAACGAGAAAGGGAAACTCAAATGAATTAGAAACAATGGTTTTAGTAGGCTTGTGGGCATTGTATTCACTGCACGTTTAGTAAATTTTTTGTTTTGGTCTTCTTCCAGTTTTTTTGGCTTGATTTAGCCACCTAAATAAGGTCTCGTTTCTGAAATGGACATTTTGTTATGTATTTTCTCTCTGTTTGCCTTTTCAAAATATTGAGACAATGCAGTAAATTTTGGCCGCAAAAAAACCTGGAACAAATATCTATGCCACTGGTAAAAATCTGCTTATTAGTTATGCCATTAAGAGATCTTTGGTTTTATCAAAGAAAAGTCAAAAGTTACACATTACTTATTCTCTTTGCTGGTATTTGGTGAAGTTCTTAAGAGATTGATTGGAACCACAAGCTTTGTGATTTGTATAGTTTTCTGTTGTTTAAACTCTGTTTGTAGTAGGCTTGGTGCTGTTGAGTGCCATTGTCTCCAATACTTGGATTAATCAAGACATCTTTTTCGTTATTAGTACTATATATAACTATTTTACTATCTGTTTGCGGTGTTTTTGTTAAATCTTTTAACTATGCAAAGAAATCTGAAATGAACGAAATAGCTTTATGATCGATAGATATTATGGCGGACTTGATATATATTGGTACAATAAGCAGCGTGTTGCAAGTATAAAATTTAGAAGAAAAAATAGGAAGAATTGGGGCATTGAAGCCTTTCTTTAAAAGGCTGGCAGAGTCAAGTTTGGATTGAGTTTGCAGCTAGATGATAGGAATTAAGTACTAATACTTCATCCAAAACTTGTGAAATTTAGTTAATAGTACTTTGTAATATGAAAAATATTACAATGGTCTGGCATCTAATAAGTGCTTGTTTGGGATGGGACCTCTGTAGAATGTTTAGTCTATTGAGGATGATGTAGATGTGATATTTTTGGATCTTAGGACATGATTTGAGTAGAACTCTTTACTACAGAAAATGAGCAATATATTGGCTTACATAAGTTGCTCAACTTTATCAGGATAGTCGAGGATATTTGGCGTTAAGTCTAGTTGAGCAATTCTTCTGTTGCACTTCACATAGGTAGCTCCTGTTGAGTTAGAGTCTGACATTTGATCATCTTGATGTAACATTATGTTTTAACTTTTGAACAATCTGCCTCAATGTAAGCTTATGTTGATGCTATGATTAATCCGCCTAATGTTGTTTCTTGAAACCAATGTATTAATGTTCATAAGGTTTTGCTTTGTCTGTTGAAAATGGCTATGGAAATGAATTTCACTCCTATTCAAGTTCTCTTATAAGATTATGATGCCAACATGTATAAGTATTCTAGTTATGTTTATTGCGAAATTTTGCTTGGAAGGTATTATACAACCAACTGTAGCTTCACAGTTTTTTGATTTATGTGTTTTACTGAGATGATTATTCTACTTTACTATATCTTTTATTTCTATGTTGTTTGCTCAGTTGACTTGTTGAAGCCTGGTACAACTGTTATTCTCCGCAATGCAAGGATTGACATGTTCAAAGGATCTATGAGGCTAGCAGTTGATAAATGGGGCCGTATTGAGGTCACTGAACCTGCAAATTTTGTAGTCAAGGAGGATAACAATCTGTCTTTAGTTGAATATGAGCTGGTGAACGTTCAGGAGGATGGAGGGGCTCCGCCTGGTAGTTAGTATATTTTGACAGAAGAATCAAGTATCAAAATCTATAAAAGGTTTGATGGTTGGTTTTGTTCTTAATTAATAGTAATATGCTGTTGCTGCTGCTGCTTGGGTTATATCCTATTGATGGAATGTTTAGTTTGGGATTGGTTAGGAGATGTTTTTGTGGAAAAGACTCGGTGTTTTAATATAATTTTCATGGCTTAGAGTGTTGTTCGATGTGGCAGGAACAGCTTGTGTCCTTTACTGAAAGGTGGAAATGTAAGCAAGTGTTAATTTTCTTATATTTCTTCTCATCTTTAGCATCCATCAATTCCATACTTATTTTGTGCTTTTTCTTTTTCTTGTTTACATCCATCTGTTGAATTCTTCGGCAATATTATATGTGCTAATTGCTTAGATCGACTTGTTGGTTGTTGAAAAAATTTCTAAGACTGAAAGCTGGTCAGAAAATTTAACAAAAGCCATCCATTTGGGCTTGAAGCACTTGACTCTGTTCAAGTGCATAGCATTCTTGTTCCAATTGGGGTCCAAATATAATCATTCGCATTAATTTTCGACTGTTTATGGTGTTTATGTCGTTTTACTTTTTACATTTCTTTTTTTACTCATGAGTGCTTCTACTACTACCACCGGCCCCTATCCAATTTTCCCAAACACCCTTATATCTCATCAAATTCTGAAAAAATAATCATCATCTTTCCCCATACACTATTATTTAGGCTACATTACAGTTTTGGTACGTGTTATTTGAGCAATTTTCACTTTGGTCTGTTTCAATTTTAGCAATTTTAATATTGTAATATGCTTAGTTTTGCAATTTTGGTCCCAATCAATGATTCTGTTAAAATTGAACAGAATTTCAATTCTGACCTGGTAGCACTACAGCTTGTCTTGAGCATGGGTATTTTTGACATTTCAAGTGCGTTAACTTTGTGAGAACGTGAGAGAAAGTATCGAAAACGACATTTCAAATTCACCTAAAACCCGAATTTACGTGGGCAAAGTCTCATGTTTTGAACCAACTAAAGACGTGAAAGAGGCTTTCTTATGTACTCGGTGCACATGAGATTAAAGTGGAAAACTTCTCAAACTATAGGATTTTGCCCACTTGCTAATATAACATTCTTCTCACACCCCAAGATTATCATCCCACCCATTCTCTTCATATTTTCTTTCTTCCATAAACGCTCATTGTATTCCCTCACCAAAGTATGAATCCACTCTTTCAAACACCCTGTGTTTGATTATTTGTCTTCAATGTTTTTTTTTTCTTCTGAAGTCTTTCTTATTGAGAGAGGCGATGACATACTAAACTCTCACATACTAATTGAATATTAGGACTCGAATCCAGGACTTTTCCTGGAGGAGCAATTGCTCCAAACCACTACATTGGTCGGTCTTTATTTATTTATTTATTTTGTGTGAATCACTAGTGGATCCTTTGCCAATGCCGTTGCCACAAAAGAAACAAAGAATCAGGCAGAAATCTCTCAAAGAAAATGGACGAATACCAAAATGATAAGATTGCGATAAATGTCTAAAACATAAACATTCCTTCTAACTTTGATTAGATTGCGATAATGGAAGAAAAATTATGAAACCAGAAGGATTTGGATTAGAAGCTAAAAAAATTGGATCAGATTTGCTAGGGTTAATGGTCAGAATATGTGAACAAAGGATTTATATCAACTAGCTGTACAGTTGAATCAAGGGTTTTTTCCTTCTTTACATTACTACATTGTTGCTGCCTGAATTCATTACAATTATCAATCTCCTTGTCGTTTTCATCAAGTCATGGATGTTTCATCTCCAATGCCATCTCGTCCCAAAACGGAAACATAATACCGCCGCGAACCTTTAAGGATTCATAAGGGCACTGAGCTCAATGACAAAACCTACGTCTTATGTTCCCTAAGATGTTGCAAGGCCTTCCATTTTAAAAATAAAATCAGAGTTTATCCTGCTTAATTATTTGCAAGCTGTCTTCCAATCGACACGAAGCTTCATCATCAAAACGAAAGGAGTATGTTACCTCAAAAAATCAGTAAAGAAAAGTAGCAAAACAGGTTTCATGCTTATACAAATGATAGAATAATCACAACATTAATTCGAATTAGCATTTCTACCGTCAACAATGGAACTCAAAATGTGGCGCTCACATATCCAACATAAGATTTAACTAAAAACAGCCCTCCACACCCAAAACAGAAAAGGAAAAAAAGACAAACACTAGGGACCAAAAGAAAAGATAGAAACAAAGTCGAAACTGGTGGCTGGGTTGCGATGGTGGGTCAAAACACTGTCGTGTCGTGGCGTGGCGTGACGGCTGTCCTAAGTTCATGCACTTATTATGATCAGGGAATTAAACGACCCTCAAGACATTGAATGAGCCACATAAGTCGCAGGCCATTGAATATGACACTTGAAAACCCTAATCTTCTAGTATCACAGAAGGCCCGGGCCTAAACATCGCATTACGTACGGTGCATGCATAGAGAGTTCCCAACCACCAAAATGCATATATAATAATATAGATTAAGATAAGTGGGGAAGATTGTGTAACCCTCCAAACGACAGAATCACATAGATAAAACTTATACAAAGAGGGAGCATTTAATTTGGTTGCGAATATAAATTTTTTTTTTCTCTTGGCTGAATCATTGAGTTTGGTCTAAATAAGATTTTACTCGTTTTTCTTTTGGTGTAGATTGTCAAACTTCTTTGTATAGTTGACCATAGATCGATGATTGGAAGTTAGGTTTCAGTCGGATGATGGTGGTAAACCTTATGTCTCCAGTTTTTGAGCTCTGGTGTATAAATCATGATTAAAATCTACGATTGATGTTAATCCACTTGTTTGTTTATCTATTCATTATCGATTAGTTTTGAGTTGGATGTCCGGAGTTTTAATATTAGATATAATTCATCGATAAAAATAAATTCAAAGTTTTATCCTTATTACGATAAGAGAAATGTTCTTTTATTAGACTATCTGACAGACTTTAGAGTAACTCCACCCATTTGCCCTTAGAGCAAGTCCAGCAGTGCTGGACGACTCGGGCTGGGGGGGGGGGGTTTGGGTCAAAAAACGACGTCCAGCAGCAAAGGTCTAGCCCGGGTGAGTATGGGGGGCACCAAAACGGGCAGGCCCGAAGGCGAAATAGGCCCGAGGTCTGGGACAAAATAGCTGACGCCAGCATGGCGTCAGCCCTGAAGATTTGAAATTTTTTTTACTGTTGGCGCGTGCATTGCATGCGCCAACGTTAAAAAAAATTTCAAATCAGCGCTACAGTGCCGCCAACGGCTCCTTGACATGTGGCGGCCTCTGGTCGCTCCGATTGGAATTTTTTCTTCAATCCAACGGCAGCCAATTTTTCTGCCCAAAAAAATCGAATTTTTAAAAAAAAAATACACAAAAATTACAGAATTTTTTGTGTATAAATACCAACCAATACTCTTCACTTTTAACACCAAATCCTCGTATATTTTCTTCTCCTTCTACTATTGTTCACTTTCTCATCAAAATTTATTCACTTTCTATTCAATATTTTTTCACTTTGAAGTTGTAATTTTTTTCTAGCATATTATGGGTTCTTCTAATGAAAATGGAGGGGCATGGAGCATGATGGAAGATGTTAGCTTATGTGAGACTTGGGTCCAAGTTAGTCATTGTCCAGTAACGGGCAATGAGATTAAATTTTCTCATATGTGGAAAAAAATTCATCAAGCATTTTGTGAAAGGGCAATTGGTTCTACACGTACAGAAATGGCATTATCCAGTAGGTGGAAAGTTCTTAATAAAGAGTTGGGGAAATGGAGAAATGCTTTAGCAAAAGCGATTGACAACCAACGAAGCGGAGAAAATCTTAGCAATGAGGTAAATTATTTGTCATTTTTCTTCTATTAATTTCTATGTCATATTAATTTTTATTTAAATGTTTCTTGCAATTTATATATTTTGTCAATATGTCTCTATTTTTTTTTAATACATGTTGCATTTTTTTATTATTTCTTTAATTTCCATTAGTTTTTTTTTTTTACATGTTGCATTGCCAATATTTTAAAAATTATCTTGCATTTCCATTTCATTTTTTTTAATAGATTATACAAGCACAAATGTAGTTTGGTGCTACCGGCCCAGGGAAAAAAAGTTTCAACCATACCCATTGTTGGGAGGTGGTGAAGACTTGTAAGAGATTCCAAATTATTCCAACCGGTCCGACGGTAGTCTTGAACGAGACTCCACTTCATGAGACGCCGGCATCGGATTCACCTATGGATTCCCCGATGAGTACCGACTCACCCATTGAAAATAATCCAAGGCCTATTGGGAGGAAGGCGGCGAAGGCGAAGAGAGGGAGTAATTCTAGCAAGAATGCATCTCAATTTTTGGAGGAACTTTCAAAGCACCAAGCCATGAGAATTGAAATGGACTTGAAACAACAAGAGCACGATATGGCAGTTCAAGTAGAATATGCAAAAGAAAGGGAGTATGTACGCAAAGAAAGGGAGTATGTACGCGAACAAAACATTGAAAAAAAAGATCGGGAAACCATGGTCATGGATACAAGCCATATGTCTCCTGAAACAAAATAATTTTGGAAGCTAGAACGAAGGGATGTTATGAGACGAAGACTTTTTGGGCGAAGCCCAAATGAGGTTGCATTCTATATCTCCCTCGAAAATGAACATCAGAGTATAGAGATTGTGGGATAAAATAATCTTCCGTAAGATTCTTACCCCGGGAATGTCTATGTCTGTCCACATTTGGGCGACGGCCTTCTCGTGAACCACGGCGATCCTGCTTTTCTTCCTCCAGCAAAGCAACTGCTATGCCAAGTTGCTCATCTAGTTCTCTCTGCGCCCTTTTGCTTGCAGCTCGTCTACGCATTCTTTCTCTAGTTTCTCGCTCTTGCCTCTCCAAAACCTCTTCCATGTCTGCCATTGAGAATGGAGAATGAAATCTAAAATTTGAGAAATGGAAATGTAGAGAAGAACTGGTGTGGGAGGTATGAGCTGAACCTCTGATTTTATAGAAAAATGTACACATATAGATATGACACGTGGCGCAATCTTAGAGGGTGAAAATCTTATCTGAAATTTGAAATTCAAATGAAATTTCAAATTTCAAATTTATCTGAAATTTGAATTCCGAAATTTATCTGAAATTTGAATTCCGAAATGTATTGAAATTTGACATTTTGAATTTATCTGAAATTTGAATTTTGAAATGTATCTGAAATTTGAAATTTATCTGAAATTTGAAACCGAAAATCTTATCCGATATGAATAGTATTGACACGTAGGAACCCAAAAATCTTATCCGAAAATATTATCCAAATTAATTGTTTAAGTAAACAAAATTGTGAAAAAAACAAAAAAATGAATAGTAATTGCCATGGCAAGCCCCAACTGCTGGAAACACATTTTGTTGGAGGGGGCTAGGGCAGCCACTATTCACGTGAATAGTGCCTGCCCTAGGGCTAATCTTGCCATGGCAAGAGTCAACTGGTGGAAGTGCTCTTAGCCATGGCAAGGGGGGAGCTAGGGAAGCCACTATTCATGTGAATAGTAGTTGCCCTTACAAATAGTATTTTGTATTTCCACCCGTTGCCATGGCTAAGGGCAATTACTATTCATTTTTTTGTTTTTTTCACAAATTTTTTTACCTCAATAATTAATTTGGATAATATTTTCGGATAAGATTTCTGGGTTCCTACGTGTCAATACTATTCATATCTCATAATCAGATAAAATTTTCAATTTCAAATTTCAGATAAATTTTATATAAAAAATTTGGCTGGTATTTATAGAAAAAAAATTCATTAATTTTTGGGTATTTTAAAAAAAGTTTTCCCAATTTTTTCCAGTATTTTATTGCAAAAAAATTGGCTGCCATTGGATTGGAGGAAAAAATCAAATCGGAGAGCCCAGACGACGCCACGTGGCAACAGAAAAAAAACACATGAGTGGGCTGACGCCAGCCTGGCGTCAGCGATAACATCATCACCGCCCCTCGTTTTGGACCTTAAGCTGAACTGGCCTAAGGGCCAGCCCGACTTGATAGGACCCACGTGTTGCTCGGGCTGGGGCTCATCGCTGAAAACAGCTTTTCTCACTTTTCTACCCCAGCCCGAGGCTCTGGTGCTCCGCTGGAGTTGCTCTTATCTGATGCGATAGGGGCTTTTGCAGAGGTTGTAGGTTATGATAACGTCTCAAATCAATTAGTTGCAAACGTTCCATATGGGCTTAAGGGTCAATCAAAAGTGACCCTGCTCAAAGAATATAGTGCAATCAAAGGACAATGACTTAAGCAAACATGCATGCATTGGTCAAAACTCAAAACAGTTGATTAGCTCACAATAATCCAGTTGCAGGGTCTCGGCATTTTCAGAGACGACGCTAGATTTCAAGACGAACCCATCAAACTGTCTCACATTTTGGGGTTAATTCAAGTCCATCCACGTGACTCCAGAAGCCGTGGAGAGCCTCTTCAGTACAGTACTTACGCCTATCCAATCTATAAGGGAGAAACACCAAAAATTAGAAGACACATGTTAAGCATTTGATTTCAACACAACAATGGTACAGTTGATCTTTATGTTACTAACTAGTTAAGTGTATGTTGAGAGTATCCCACAGTCTTGGGGTAGTTTAAATGATTTTGGATCTCTTTATTTATTGTTGTTTTGTTCTGGATTGAATGCTTGCATTCTAATATAATATTACAATAGGCTATTCATGTGTAGGGTCAGACGGACTCAATTGATTTTGGAGCTTTTTATTTTTGTTGGAAGATATTTTAAGTCCGAATTCTTTCGATGATCTAATATTTCATGAATGAAGATTGTTAAATTGAAAAAGATGAAAGGTTATACTTATGTTTGTTGATCGTAATGCCAAGAAAATCCCCGCGGCAAAAAAAAAAAATCGAGAAAATTAAATTATGAAACAAAAAAGGAACGAATATGGCCCAATTCTTTTTCTTTCTTCAGATGTGTAATGGCTTAATGCAACTGTCTATAATATTTTCATGTCTCCTAAATTTCTTTTTCTTTCTTCACCTTGTATTTGCAAATTGTGATTGATGGTCAAATCCAGCTCGTTCCAAAGACGGCCATTTTGTTTTTTCAAACTTGATATGATTTCCTTGAATTAGAAGCAATATTGTAATTAAGACATTTTTCTCCTTTTTCAGCACAAACAACTTGCTTCATTTTCCACGTTGTAGTGAAATACTTTTTAATTTCTATACTTCAACAAAGAAAGACATTGATATGTTGACCAATGCTCGATGGTCAAACTATAATGGTAGCCCACCATGCATCTGCCATAATAGACTCACAATTAACCATGCCGCTCATGAATTCTTTACTCAAGAATATTAGGCTCCATTTGAATGGAAAAAGTTTTGAGAGAAAGAATTCAAATTCAATAATAAGGTTTTCTCGATTCTTATTCAATCTTGGTATAAATGAAATACTGTAACAAATATGTATCTTATAGTATCAAATTCCCTAAATTTAGAATACTCGATTATTTTTACAATATAGGATGAGAAAGGGAAAGACTTTAGGTTCTAAGTCTTTTGTAATGACAAACCAACTAATTCTTGTTCTCGTGATCATTTTCTTTTTCAATGTTAAAGAGGTCCCAAATTTGAATTTCTTTTGATAAAAAAATCTTTTGTAATTAAACCGATAACCTATTTGCTAAAACAAATTCACACTAATGTTGACTATGAAACTCAAGTAACATTCGCATAGATTAAGAAACAGATAAAATTTGGATTCAAGTCTTACTGTAACTAAATTGTCGGTCAATTTATCATAACAAATTAATTAGAAAACACGTCGTACATGAATTTTGACTCAAGTGACAGTAGAGATATATACTAAAAGCAAAGTACTTGGGCTGTCCTCCTTGAGAATCAAGCAAGAAAAGCTCTAGTAATAGTAAAGTTCAAAAAAAAAAAAAAAAATTGCAGAAAGGGAATTTATGCATATTATATTACATATGAAGAAAAAAAAAAGATTAGTAAACTAATACTCAGTAGTCATAAAAGATAACATTTTAAAATTGTAGAGAAGTAGGGGTAGGGCTACTTCCCACGTGAAAACCACAAGGGCATGAACTCTGTCTCTCTGGTTTTCAAACCCTTATAAGATAGCTTGAACCCAAAACATGCCTCATACTCATAAAAAAAATTATCACTAATATCCTTTCATCTCTCAATTAAATATTATCTCCCAATCTCATACAAATCCAAGAAAGTTCAGTTTGATCATGGAATTTTTCCACACCCCAAACCATAAACACTCATTTCAGCACAACAAAAAGAGGCTAACCCAAGAGCAAGTCAATCTCCTAGAGAGAAGCTTCACCTCCAACAACAAGCTCGAGCCCGAGCGCAAGCTTCTGCTGGCCAAGCAGCTGGGAATCCCACCTCGACAGGTTGCGATTTGGTACCAGAACAAGCGTGCCCGGTGGAAGACTCAGAGCCTTGAGCTTGACTACAATGCAATCCAAGCAAAGCTGGAGACTGCCTTAGCTGAAAAGAGGACGCTGGAGAAAGATGTTGAGAGGCTTGGAGGGGAGCTGAAGAAGGCTCATGACTTGGTGCTGGTATTGAACCAAACACAAGAATTGCCTGCTCATCCTGTGATTTGCTCAATGTTTAATTCTTCTTCTGCTGAAGAGGGTGTTGGGAGCTCCAGCCTGCAACAACATGAAGATCAAGTGAGTGATCATGAGGTTAAACAGCTTGAGGAGCTCTATGCTTGTTTGATAGGCATGCAGTGATGGGTTTAATTGATATATGCTGGGGTTAAATATACATATATATATTAATATACTTCTGATTCTGGAGGACAATAATTCTGACCCTTTTTTCCTTTTTCTGTTTCTGGTTTTTAATTTTGATGGCGTTAGAATTTCTTTTTCAATTCATATGCATATGGGTGAGTACAAGGAAAACTTACCTATAAGAAGGATATCACTGTGTGGCACTATCCAAGTCAATCATTCATTATCATGTGTTTTAATTTTCCAACATAACAATGCAACTTTTCGGCACGACAATGCTTGATAGGCTTGAAATTCTGCCACATCAACATTCCCGTTGTCGAAGAATATAAAGTCTCACATCAAAAACTTGAATAAATAAAATAAAATATATAATGAATAGTTTCACTACTAATATTACCAATGCCTTTTGTGATAATATTTCACACTACTATTCGAGTAAAATACTGATAAAGTACATTACATTTATTATAGTGGAGAATAGAAAACAAAAACAAAAAAACAATTTGTATAGCAATATCCATCTAAAAAGTCAGATTTTAATTACTTCTGAGATAATTATCAGCAGATGGGACTCGTAATTGGATCGTAATTTTTTTTTTTTTTTTCTTGCCATGGTGGTGTGAAATAGAATCACGTATTGGTCAAAGGCTGACTTGATCTGAATGCCCTTCTCAATTGTTACGTTTTCAATTATTTGGTGTGACAATCAGTTTGTTGAGCAATCAATATTATATGAATAGTAAATTAATTTAATGGAAATAATAATAAGATAAATAGTTGTAGCAAATGTCTGATTCTAATTATCTTTGTGCATTTCATTTATCAGCATTAACTCCTAACTGTCTAATTCTTTGACCCAAAAAAGAAAAAAAGGAAACTGCTTAATAAGTCTAACCATCTCTATTATATTCGTATAAGTGGACTTTCATCTCTGCAAGTGGTTCTCCCCCTCTCTTACTCTGACTTGGCCTAATATTTTTCTCATCTGGCTCTCATCTACTCTTTCTAATTTCTACTCCCTAAATCACTCTAAATCTTAACCTAATTTTACAGTTTCTTTTTTTACTTGAATTGATGACGATGATGATGACATGGAGCGTTCTCCGAAGATAGCTCCCATTTATTTGGGGTGTTGTCACTGAAGAACGCTCCTAAGATATAAAATTCCAAATCTAACTCAAAACTTAATTTGTAAACGAGTTCCCCATCTATGTTAATTATTCTTCTTGTGCATACAATACAAATTATACAATACCCTATATTAATTGAGCAAGGGATTATTTTGAGATCACTTAAGCGATGTCTCTAGAAAAACACAACGTATGTAGTTTTGATGCTATTTAAAAGATAGGTAGTGAAAGAAGGAGGTGGATGTTTAATGGTATAATTAGTAATGTGATTGAAAGTTAGAAAATGAAAAATAGGTGATAGGGTTTGATGGTGTGTGTGTTTAGTTGGGTGTCTACAGAATCTGATATTTTGAAACCGTTGGATCATGTCCATCAATTGGACGGCTAGGATCACAATGTTAATTCACACTGTGAATTGAGTTTGCCTTGCTTGGGCCTTGTGTTATACGACTCGTCGCATTTCGGAAGAGCCTATACGGTGCCGTCTGGGTTTTTGGTCTTTCTACGCTCAATCTCCCTCCAAAATTCCTCATATCTCTGTTTTTGAGAGAATTGTTGCCCTCACTCACCAGCGAAGAACCCGCCAATCAGCCAACCGGTTCGGCCCAAACCTGGTTGTCGAAAACCCTAGAACCCAAAGACCTCCATGGCCTCGACCTCCGCTTCTCGAACTCATGGCGCCACGGGCCGGATCCGAACCGCCACAGCCACTCTCTACGAGGACAACCAGTCTCTTATCTCTGTAAGCTGTTATTTATAATAAATCAAACATTTTATCATATTTTCATTTTCTCTTTTGTTGAAAAAAGAGCAATTAGAAAAAAAACTAGGGTTTTTCTTGTTGTTATTATGGAAGACTATTTGGTTTCAGGATATTCGGAGAGCTGTGGGTGCAATGAAGGAAATTGCAGTTGATTTGGAGAGAGATAATCAGTTTGAGAGGGTAATTTATTTTATTTATCTATTTAAATTCTTTATAAATAGTCTTAAGCTCTGTTTGATTTTTTATAAAATGTACATTAACAATCACCGGAGTTTTGGATTATTTGAGAATCAGCCAAATGGAACATTGTTGATTCGTATACTAGTTCATGTTAGTCTATTTTTTGTGCCTGACAGTTGTTGTTAGGCACTCTATCAACATTTTCTCGATTATAAATAGTAATCTTTGTATGCCGAAATGTTCATAAATACGGCTGATAGTTACCAGCATGAACTTTGTAGGTGTTGCTTAACCCTTAGCTAATTGGGGTGTTTTCTTGTTAAACTGTAGCTGCTGAGATACTCTATCTGATGTAATGCCATTTGGATCCTGTATTTTAGCTAGTAATTGTAGATAGGATGGAATATTAACTGTAATTAAAATGTTACATAGATGCAATAAAGGATCATTTCTCAAGATATGAAAACCCCGAATACTGAACAGGTGAAGGAGCTTGAAAATGCTGTTATTGAATTGTTGGGCACTCATGAAGACTGTTCGCATTTTTCATCCACAATTCAATCCGTTGGAGAGAAATACCAACCTGGGCCAGAGGTGCTTGGAATTTTCTTCTTTGTGCACAGTTTCTCATTCAATGACTTTGCTTGTTCTTGTCCCAATCTCGACTTACTTATATATTTGTTATTTCTGTAATCCATCCAAGCTGATGTGTGTATGTTATCTTCGAAGCCAGCTTACTGATTTTGATCAGTTGTTCAAGAATGAGGTTGCAATGCTCAAGGCTAATTCATCTTCAGATCCACAAAACCATCCTTTGATGCGCCAATTCCGGGAGGCTGTCTGGGTATGACCTTCCCTTATTTTTACATGGTCAAAATAAGATTTTGAAAAGTTTCAATGGCGTTTGACAATGCTGAGACAATGTTAATGCAAGCATGATGGATTAGTAAATGTCATTACATTTATATTCAGTTTTTGTAATAACCTTTCGTCAACTATTTTAGGACAGGAGAATTCAGCTAGAAAGATGCCAACAATTGTTAAAAACACTTTTTTCTGCCTGGCCTTGTAATAGTTTGCATAATTATTTTATTTCTATAATTCAAGGGAATGCTTAATATTCTATATGTATATAGTTGAAAGGTTATACATTTTCGTGAAACTGAGCAAGTATTTTTCTGATTAAGTCCTCCTGTAGCTAATGATCATCAGTTCTTAGACTGTTGTAAGTGGTTACTTAACCTTTGTGGGTTTTGCTGCAGTCTAGGTAAATGCTAATATGAAAATAATTAGAATCGTAAACAATGGTAAATTAATTTAGGCAAAGAATTTAGTATTATTTCTTCATATCATTTTTGTTTGTTGGGCATATTTTTTGGTCTAGTGTAGTTTTATCAGTAAATTTGCGCCCTCCCCTCCCCCAACACACAACAATCTGAATTGTGGCCGGGCTATTCCGACTCACATTTCTTAAAGCTAACACAGTCCTTTGTCCTTGGAGCATAAGCAATTTGCTTAGCTTTTCGTTGTATTGCTAGGCTCATGTTTTCTTTCTGAAATGGCGTTGCTAGGCTCATGTTTTCTTTCTGAAATGGCGATGTTCTCTATACTTTCCTGCAGAATGTTCATCATTCTGGAGAGCCTATGCCAGGTGAAGAGCAGGAGGACATTGTAATGACCAGCAACCAATGCAATATTCTGAATGTCACTTGCCCATTAAGTGGAAAGCCTATCACTGAACTGCAGCATCCAGTTCGCAGGTGCTGTATGAGTTACTTCAAAATTCTTTATTTCTCTTTGTTCGGAGAATTTGAATGTATGGTCTTCACTGAATGTTGATGTGGCATAGGAGTTCTAGCATTGAATATTGATTCTATGTTTGTTTAGGCTTTTCAGTATGCAGATCCATTTTGAATCTCTACTTATATAATCTTTGCTGATAGTACATACTTTTGTTAACCTTTCCAATTTAAAAATCTTTTCTGGGTGTATTTCTTTCCCAAATGCAGTGTCGTATGCAAGCATGTTTATGACAAAGGGTCAATCATGCATTACTTACGGTCAAAGAACACACGATGCCCTGTTGCAGGTATGTTTGTCTTTTGTTTCCCTTACATGACATGAACTTATACATGACGAACTAGCTTCACCCTTGTGCATTTTTCCTCCTGTCAGCTTGCCCTAAGTTATTGCAGGCAGATAAAGTGGTGTGTGATCCGTTGTTACTCGTCGAAATTGATGAATTGCGTGCAATGAAGGAACAGACTGTCATGACTGATGTCATAGAGGATTTCACTGAGCTTGATGAAGAGTGATCGATGATTTCAGGATTTGGAAAGTCTGCACACAGCCTTTGAGCTACCTATTTTGACATGCTTGTAGTTCCTTGCTATGTGCCTTCCCTAGAATGGTGTTGTACAGAGAGTCCGGGTTTTATGGTTTTGCATATGTAGTTGTTGAAAGCAGTTCCGTTAGCGAATTTGAACCCTCTTCAAGTTCCTTGTATTCATATCTAACATTGGGGTAAAAAAAAGAAATATAGAGAGGCAACTTCACTGTTAACGACATTTTTCTCATTTTGAGTTCGATTTGCCTTTCTCTTATATATGAAGTTAGATATATCTTGAAAATATGCAGATAAATTTTTAAAAAAATTATTACAGCCATTGCTTGGCTACTCCAGAGAAAAAGAAAGAAGCAATCTTCTTGTTAAGTTTGCAACATTAGGAAGAGAAGTATTATTAGATTAACGGCTCGTTGTAGCGTAAATCAAGTTACATCTATAAAAATTAACTTGAGCATAAATTATTGGCAAGAAATTTGGATAGACTTTCTACATTTTTTCACACAATCATTTTTTTAAAAAAATTATAAAAGTTAAGTTATTTTTATTCTCAATAAAGGAAAAACACATTTTAATTTATTTATTTATTCGGATTATTGGTTCATATTTGAAACGACTGGTTCACGCTTGACTGACTGGTCTTTCCTTACATAATTTCATTTCACGATTACCCGCCAAGAGGCCGTTGAGCAAAACCCGAAACACAGAGCGACGGAGACACAAAGACAAAGCAGCATGGCATTTGCCAGAGTCAGACTTACCACTCTGCCAATGATTCCTTCACTCTTCTCAATAACTCTCAAACCCTTCCTTCACATTCCTCACCCCCTCCCTCCTCCAATGCGTTCCCTCTTCATTCCCTTTGCCTCTCTCTCTGCTTCCCAAACCCATCACGACCCATCAGCTCCTTCGGTCCCGTCGTATCCGAGAAAGAGCAGCCAACCATGGAAGCCCATGTGTTTGTATTACACGCAAGGGAAATGCACTATGGTATGTCTAGCTTCAGACCACCAGCGCCTTACAGCCTTAAAATCTTTTCCCACAATCCAAGTACACTCATGATTTTGTTGTAGGCAGCAGTTTGTCTAGTTATCTTATTGTTGAGATGTTTTCGGAAAGTGTTTGCATTGGGTTCAGTAGCGTATTGTCTTGCATTCCATCTGTTTGATTGAATGCCTCAGACAAAGTGAGTGATAATTTATGATGCTGTTTGAATTTCTTACCTTTTTTCTGTGTGAGTTGAATCAGAGTAGGGACCCGCTGAAATTATCGCTTGAATGTTGTCATCTCTCTGTAGATATATATAATATATATAAATGGTTGTTAGTGGATATATCAAACCAATACATTTGCACCGATACACTCGATTCATTTTGTCCTGCTTTCCTATTCATATTACTGTGTGAACACTTGTAATCTAATTAGAGTTATTTTGTTTTGAAGATGGAGGATCCTACCCACTTGGAGAAATTCAATCATGATTGCTCCAGAGATCTTCAAGTGACAAATTACATGTCACACCGCATCTGCTCTCAAAACTTAGATTATTTTCTTGTGCTTGATTTGGAGGGAAAAATTGAAATTCTTGAGTTTCCTGTTCTGATGATTGATGCAAATACCATGGATGTCGTGGATTTTTTCCACAGGTTTTACTGCACCTCCTCAATGGATTTTAGTGCAATGCAATTACTAATATGCCTTTCCTGCTAATAATTTGTTTTATATTGGAAGGCTGGAGCTTACTACTACTACTGCTAGCACCACCATTAATGTTATAAATTTTTCTCACTTCTATTGTTGCAAAAGTTTCGTAAAATGTCAAACAAAAGTAAAATGAACTTTTGCGCCTTCATGTTTTCTTACAACGATTACTGTTTACCATCTCTTAATCAGAGTAAGCAACTACTAACAGCCATATCAGAGCAAAACAGATGACGATCATTAGTATTCA
Organism: Prunus dulcis; assembly: GCF_902201215.1. Classification (NCBI taxonomy): domain Eukaryota; kingdom Viridiplantae; phylum Streptophyta; class Magnoliopsida; order Rosales; family Rosaceae; genus Prunus; species Prunus dulcis. The sequence goes on along the minus strand of NC_047653.1, from coordinate 10,612,069 downwards.
TTTTACAGAAGTGTCTGCGATTTAAACCACCAATTGCTTATTTCTACCCCATTTATTAGCAAGATCTACTCTAGTACATTCTTCATGCTTCTATTAACAGTATCGGTCATGTTGTCAAAGGAACACCGATTCTGTCTGGTGTACCTGTAAAGGAGCACCATTCAGACAAGTAAAGGGGCATCCGTTACTATTCCTGCCTTCTCATGGTGTTCAATTTATATAAAAAAATGATTTCATCTTAAAAGTATGATATCCAGAACTGGCTAGTTTTGTTGTCTAACTTTTCCATTACTCTTTTGCAGATTCGTGAGGCCGTCCGAGATGAGCGAGAAAAGAATAAATGAATATATTGAAGGAAAGTATGGCAAATTTGGAGTTGATCGGTATGCCAGTAATTCAGATTTGACCACACAGAACTTATGCTTAACATGTTTCCCATTATTATTGGCAGATTAAGAAAATAAATTTCATTCGTATTTAAGACCCTAATAGATCGAGTTATGCAAGCAAATTTAGAAAGCAGGGTAGCAAAAGCTAAATGAAGGCAAAAATGTTTTAATTTGGTTACACGGAGATATTTATTTGTCATATATCACATATGTTTTCTATGATAGAATTTTGATGTCAAGCGTATGCATTCAATTTGTGGTTCACAGTAGTTAGTAGCTAATAAAAATTGTTCCGGTCTGATGCAACTACAGAGCTGATGTCAGCTGATGTAAACTAGAAAGGGAATGATGTGAAACTGAAAGACCTGGTACCCAAAAAAAAAGGTATCAGTAAATTAGTAGACAACTCCTGCTACTGGAAAGACACGAAAATGGACCTAGTCAGAATGAACAATTTTGCGGTTCTAGATGGCCTTAAACAAGAAGAGATGAAGTTTCGAGATCTGGAGGCTGCTGATTTGGAAGAGATTGCTTGGGATGAGTGTTGGGGTTGAAAAGCCAAGAAGGATGTAGTGAAGAGAATAACTTTAAAAGAGAGTGGTTTGGTTTATAGAGGCAGGTTGATACTGGAGAAACAATGATAGTAATTGACAAGAGTTGTTCTGTGATAGAGAGTTGACTATAAACAATAATTTGCAGTGTTAGATTGAACGCTATTCCGTATGTTAGTTTCTAATATCAATAAAGAAAAGTCAGATTGTGATAATTTTAGCAAATTACATTTGTAATATTTTTTCTTTATGCTGATAGTGGGACATCAATATGACTTATATAATTTGCAGTGTTTGGCATGATACAGCTATACCATTTAAGGATGTTCTTCAACAATTTGAAGCCTGGCTAATTCAGCATCAATTATGGGGAGAAGAGTTGGGTGGGTGCCTTAATCGAGCAGCATTTGTAACTTGGTAAGTCTCACTATTCAGGAATGAATATTTGGCCTAACACTTTAGTCCTGTGATATCAAACCTTTCCTCTTTCTGCTTTTGCTTCAAACTGTAAATGATGCTAATAACACTTCACTAGTCTCACTATTCAGAATAAAATTATTGCTTTCCAGTAAACTTCATAGTGGAACCACTGGGTGTAAATACCTTCAAGTTTTAGTCAAAAGTCATCGCTTAATTACTCCGTGATATCTGCTTAAAAAATGCTAACAAAATATTCTCTTACGATATTCAATTGAGGTGAAGCATCACCAACTTCTGGATTTTGCTGATGTATTATTAAACTTGTATCAGTGGAAACTGGGATTTGAAAACAAAAGTTCCTGAGCAATGCAAAGTGTCAAGGATGAAGCTTCCGTCATATTTTATGGAATGGATCAATCTCAAAGATGTCTATCTAAATTTTTACAAGAGGAGGGTAAAGTTCAAACTATTTCTTCTTTAATGCTTAAGAAAACATCACCTGCCTTTTGCTCATGATATGTCAATTTTGGAACTAAGAATGAATGGTTTGACCAAAATATGTTGGTAATCTACTCTCTTCTGGTGCAATTGACGTGATGTTGGATGCGGTTGGTCTGATGATGTTAAATATGAATAAACCTAAAAGTTCAAAGAATCAGAGTAGAGCTCAATGGTTCCAAACTTCAATGAACCAACAGGTTCAATTCAATGTTAAACATCTTCGTCATTGATGCATGCTACAAATGCATTCTGGGTTGTTTCTGTTCCGTGTACACTTTAATATAATGATTTTTATAGTTAAGAGAAAATTTGTTTAACCCTCCCCCTGGCGTGGCCCGTATTCACTTTGCTACTCTGGTTTGGTGTCACTTTGCCCTTGTATGGCGTATTATCTTAAGTTTGCCATTTGTTTGAATATAAGGTATCCGTTATGGTTATGGTTAACTGGTATGAAATACAAGGTAATCTTCACCATGTGTCAGATACAGCCTTGACCAAATCTGTCAGTTCCAGTGCTTTACCAATTCATGTATTTTCAGTTAACAGCATGATCAAGCATACTCCTATGAAATTAAATGATACATCAAATAGGCTTGTATCAACTTAGATCCACAACCTGATGCCAAACATCCAACAAACTGTTTGTCAGGTTAATTCAGGTTATTCTTTGGGCTGGACCAGAATGCACCTCTACTTTTCATGATTTATTAGGCTGTTTCTCTGTGTTGAATTCTTTTAGATTGCATTTGGATACGTGGATTAAAATGAGGGATTCAGATTTGCTTCACTAGTCTAAACTGTTTTTGCTAAATGTTAAAAAACATAAAAGAAAGCTTTTTGTTTTTTGTTTTGGATTGCGAATAGAACACTATATTGAAGTGATTTATTGAGTAATTTGAAATAACACTTTTTCCTTTTGAGTATTTGAAATCAAGCCAAATTCACATGTGGACTTTATTAACATAAAATTCTCATTAACAAGTTTACACCAAAACTTCAGATCCAAATACTAAACTATAAATTCTAACACAAAATTAAGATATTTGTTTCGTTATGGATTGCAGGCAACGGGAATGATGACAATGATGAAGGAGCTTCATTTACCATTGTTGGGAAGTCACCATCTTGGATTCGATGACTCAAAGAACATTGCAAGGGTAGTGCAACACATGCTTGCTGATGGTGCACTTATAGAAATTACCGCAAGGAGGAATCCTGATTCTCTTGAGAAGGTTGAATTTCTATTCAAGAACAGAATAAGGTAGCTGATTCTAGTTGGATTTATTCAAAAATTGTTAACTGTAAAAAACAAAATATTTGGAAAACCTCATGTATCAATCATCCAGGAAGTTATATCTGAGACCTTTTTGGCTATTAATTCTAAAGTCTCAGCTGACTGCTGTAGCCCTTGTAGTCTCTCTCTTTATTTCTCAGCTGACTGCTCTACCCTTGGAGATAAGACTTTGGCTTGATTTTGTGGTGATATGAAATTCTGAGGAGACTTCATCCAGGACGGTCACATCTCTTGTTACTATACCAAGGAATTTGCCTCCATCCTATTGAGGCTTTAATTTTGTTTTAGGTTTAGTTGTGTAATGAGCCACCTCAGCCCACTTCTACTCACCCAAATTTTTACTTCTTTTAGTTTTTTTTTCCCAGGTTTTATATGTTGGAATTAAATACCAGGGTAATTTTCTGCTTTAGGTCAAAACAATGTCATCATAATGTGATATAAATCCTAACTCTTAAATGCTAAATCCTAAATCTTAAAATCACATGCTTAAACCATTATTATCAAAATATCAATAGAAAATCATATTTGGTCGTGGTGATCTTGAGTTTGGATTCTTTCCTCATGTTTTATGTGCTAATATTATGCCAAATCTTCAGACTAAGCTGTTTTTGAGGCATTAATTTAGACACAAACCCAATATTACATATGTTAAAAAAACAAGGAAAAGTTCATATAATTGGTGTTTTGATATAAAAAAAAGTTCATGATTTTAGTGTTCTTTCTGAGTTATCTGAACAAGATTTTGGCTCAGGATATATCCGAATTTTTTTTGTATTATTTACCAAATAAAAGTTACAAATGGTGAATCTCTATTTCCTACAAGTGCAGCCATGCCAACACAAAGTAAAGACCCACATAAAAGCATCATCTCCCATGTAAGATTTTGGCACTAAAAAAGAGCCGTTGTGATCCCTTCTTTGAATTGAAACCCCAATATGCTTATTCCAAAACCCACCACCCTACCATCCCTTTGTGTTTTGGAAAAAAAAATTAGAAACCAACATATTTGGCGGCAACAACAAGCACCAAAATAAAACTTGGAGCAAAATAGCCAAATTGCACTCTTCAGATAATGCACCCCCACGCCTTCCCCACGCGCGTGTACTCAACCTCACAAAAACCAACCAATTTAAATCCCACCAAATTCCCAAAATCCATGCCCTAATCAAAATCAAACCATGTGTTGCATGTGCTTCACTGATTTAAAAAGACTTGAAAATGTGTGTTAGGTCAGTTGTAAGAACAGTGAATTTGTCCCGTTGGACTTAAGTTTGAATCATCTTCTTCATAAGTTAATTAATTTAGAGTAGTTTATACTATTTGTATAAAAAAAGACTCATCTATCTTGATTATCACAGTTTGATTGCACGCGCTATGAGTGCGCTTGGGATATGGTTTGAAAAAAATAAAAATAAATGAAAACAATGTGGAGCTCTTCACCTCTCGCCCTAGTCTCTCTATAACTTTAACAGCAAACAGAGAAATTTCAGAGGGATAGAAAAAGGAGAGAGCTTCAGAGGGGACAGAGTCTCCAAAACCAAACCCAGAAGACCCAATCTTCACGAAGCAAACCCGAAAGCTCAACAGCTGAAAGAAGCTTAAATATGCTTCCCCATATTCATTTCTAGGGTTTCTATTTCTTTCTTGAATTTCTCCTTTTTTTGTTTTTCCATGGGGAACCGATCGACTCAGCTATGACCCTGTGAGTCCTTCAGCTCTGCTTCAATACAGGTTCTCTTTCATGAATCTGAGCTGAATCGGGCGCCCAATTGGACAAAGAAAGCGATCCCTCACTACCCTTTGCCCAAAGCCTCAGGTTATTTTTGCATATAATCACACCTGCACACACATAGGCTCGCATAGAGAAATTTGTATAGGATTCTTGTGTGCTTCTTGTCATGCGATTATCGTCAAAGCAAAGTAAGGCTTCTAATCGGTCGGGGCCTCGGCCTCGGAAGAAGCACAAGAGGCTTGATGCTATATGTGAGAAGGAGTATAAGAGAAACCATGTTGAAGTGATTGGGGGTAATGGTGGGGCGGGGCCAGGGCCAGGGAGCTCCGGGAGTGGTGAACTGGAGCTGCGCCGGAGCTCCAGGGCTCGGCGGGCCCCAGTTATGCTCGATGTCTCTCCTGCACCACCAAAGAAGCGGCGGAGGATTGAGAAGAATGTAATATTGAGTGCTGAGAAGAGTGTGAAGGAGGAGGATTTCGACACGCCGGGAAGTTGGAGATCGAGGTTGAGATCAAGAGGTAGAAATGCGGGTTCAGCGGTAAAAGGGAAAAGGAAACTTTTTGAAGAGACGGGTGGAGGCAGAAGTGAAGAGAATATGGTGAGCACTGAATCAAATGATAAGAATGGGGGATTGGAAGGTGGGAGGCCTAGGATTGTCAAATCGAATAGACCAGGGAGGATTAGAGCAACAAATAGTTTAGAGCATGAAAAGAAAGAGAATGAGTTGCCTGTGATCAAAGATGAACTTGTGGAGGAAGAAGTGGAAGTGATGAGGAAGGATGAAGATGTTCCTCTGCAATTGGATGGCGAACTTGATGGTGGGGTTCAAGGGGAAACTGTGAAGGGTGATTCGACAAAAATAATTGAGGCAGGGGAGAATTTACAATTAGAGAAGGGGTGCATTGGCAATGAGAATGTGGAAACTATGGACAATGTGGAGACCATGGAACATGCTGATGAACAGGCGGAGCAATCAGTATGTGCGGTTCAAGAAGAAAATAATGGTAATCAGGTGGAACAATTAGGGTGCGTGATTGAAGGAGAAAATCAAGGTAATGCCATGTCAGAAGCTGTTGGAGTTTCAAGAAATGAAGTGGAAGTTGCAGGGTGTCATGAAGGGAAGGATTCCAACTTGGCCAAGCTTGATGAAAATCTTACAATAGAAGTGAACAATGTGAAGGTGGATAAGTTGAAAGGTATGAAATGCGATACACTTGGCAAGCCACGCATTAAGGAGGGTAGACGGTGTGGTTTGTGTGGGGGAGGGACTGATGGTATGCCTCCAAAAAAATTAGTTCAGGAGACAGGTGAGAGCGAGAATGAGGCATATAGTGGCTCTTCAGCCTCTGAGGAACCTAACTATAACATATGGGATGGCTTTGGTGATGAACCTGGCTGGCTTGGACGTCTCTTGGGTCCTATAAATGATCGTTATGGTATTGCTGGAATATGGGTCCATCAACACTGTGCTGTGTGGAGTCCAGAGGTGCGGTTTCTCGATTGACTTTTAAACATTTTGTGCTTTACATCATGGTACTATCTGTATTTTAGATTTTAAGATCTCAAGCTTTATGAACATGTTGGTACCACTTGCTATCAGTACTGGTTGGCTTCTGAGGTTGGTAATGAGATTACGAACAGGATAATCTCATCTTTTAACAATTCAAGATCATTGTTTTGGTTGCAAAATTTTTAGTGCTCCTTCCACCAAAAAGTTGTCCCTGAATGGTATCACGGAAGATAAACTTTAAAGTTGGCCCTGTATAGATCAATTCCACTTTTCCATGCTATCTTCTTCTTGGTCACATCTTAACATTATGTTTTCACAGATGCTTTAATTATAACAAGACCATTGCATTTAATTTTTTTTTTACTGTATTACGACAATGACATCAACCTATGGTATATCTGTAATGCCACATGAGGGATTATGCTAGAAAAGTTAACACCTCATCAACATGAGTTTTGAGTGATCATTATAAAGAGTTTTAAGACATGGTATTCAGCTGAGTGATCTGTCTTAGAGTATTGGACCTTATTTTCATGATAAGTATATCAAAGGCGAGAGTCTTCCACTGAAGAAGAGTTTGCATACTGCACTAGGAAGCTATATGGTCACTCATTTGCTTCTAACATAACTTCAGTAACCTCTACAGACTGGATTGTCCTTTAGTTAAATATTATTTTAAAGTTTTAAAGACACTGACCCTCGGTTTATATTTGGATAATCCCAATTATCTTCCTGAAATTACAGTCAAAAAAATTTCCCCACTCTATTACTCTAAGTTACGTTCTTTGATTTGTAGCTTTTTGCAGTAGCCTGCTCTTAACTTATTCTGTTGAAAATAGTGGCTGGTTAATCTGGGTTTGTTAGCTCTCTGCTCTTGGTGATCTAGAAGATTCTTTTCTTTGCATGAATGTTAACTGATGCTGTGCTTTTATCAGATTATTAGGGATCTACATTTTACCATCTCTGTCTTGCCCTGTGATGGAACACGTAATTAGGAAGTAAGCAACAATCTTTTTTGCTTGATCATCAACAACTTTTGTCTATATGTGCAATTATTTATTTATTTGTATTTTGAACTTTAACCTGCTTGATAGATCTGCAACTGTAAGTTAGAATCTGCATTTTTCATTTGTGTTTAGCTATTTCAGTCAACTCATGTTCCAATAAATCTCCATACATGTGATATGTGTTTGCAGGTTTATTTTGCTGGTTTAGGATGCTTAAAGAATGTACGGGCTGCCTTATGCAGAGGGAGAGCATTAAAATGCACCCGCTGTGGAAGGCCAGGAGCCACAATTGGGTGCCGTGTTGATCGGTGTCCACGAACTTACCACTTGGTTTGTTATTTAGCTCTCATATTAAGAAAATTATCAATTTATAATAGGAATTTATGTGCTATACCTGGTTTGTTGTCAACAGACAACCCAAACACACATAAACATAATATATATTCCAACTTACATATATTTTACGGCTTATGGCATTCTGTGTTTTGCAGCCTTGTGCACGAGCTTATGGTTGTGTATTTGATCATCGAAAATTTCTGATCGCCTGCACTGATCATCGGAATCTCTTCCAACCTATGGGCAATCAATATTTAGCCCGTATAAAGAAATTGAAGGCTAAGAAAATGAAGATGGAAATAAGGAAACTTTCAAATGATGCTTGGCGGAAGGATATTGAGGCAGAAGAAAAATGGTTGGAGAATTGTGGTGAGGATGAAGAGTTTTTGAAACGTGAAAGCAAGAGGCTTCATCGGGATTTGGTAAGAATTGCACCCGTGTACATTGGAGGCTCCAACTCTGAGAGTGGAAAACTGTTTCAGGGTTGGGAATCTGTTGCAGGTCTTCAAGATGTCATTCGATGTATGAAGGAAGTTGTCATATTGCCTCTTTTATATCCAGAGTTCTTTGATAATCTTGGTCTCACACCTCCTAGAGGTGTTCTTTTGCATGGGTATCCTGGAACAGGTAAAACTCTTGTTGTCCGGGCATTAATAGGTGCGTGTGCGCATGGTGATAAACGGATAGCGTATTTTGCTCGCAAAGGTGCAGATTGTCTAGGAAAATACGTTGGTGATGCTGAGCGCCAGCTAAGACTCTTGTTTCAGGTTGCTGAGAGATGTCAGCCTTCTATAATATTCTTTGACGAGATAGATGGGTTGGCACCTTGCCGGACAAGGCAGCAAGATCAGACACATAGTTCGGTTGTGTCAACGCTGCTTGCTTTAATGGATGGTCTGAAATCTCGAGGTTCTGTTGTAGTTATAGGTGCTACAAATCGTCCTGATGCTGTTGATCCAGCATTAAGGCGGCCTGGAAGATTTGATAGGGAAATCTATTTTCCACTGCCGTCAGTTGAGGACAGAGCTGCCATTCTTTCGCTACACACTCGAAAGTGGCCAAAACCAGTTGCTGGATCCATTCTCAAATTGGTTGCAAGAAGAACTCCTGGATTTGCCGGTGCAGATCTGCAAGCACTTTGTACTCAAGCAGCCATCATGTCCTTGAAGAGGAATTTCCCTCTGCAAGAAGTTTTGTCTGCTGCTGGAAAGAAAGCTTCTGACCATAAACGCCTACCCCTCCCTGCCTTTGCAGTGGAGGACAGGGACTGGTTGGAGGCTCTGACATGTTCTCCGCCTCCCTGCTCTCGTAGAGAAGCAGGAATAGCTGCTAATGATGTAGTGTGCTCTCCTCTTCCTACACACCTTATTCCGTGTCTGCTACAACCATTATCTACTATGCTTGTTTCCCTTTATCTTGATGAACGGCTCTGGTTGCCGGCTCCTCTCAGAAAAGCTGCAAGAATGATTAAAAGTGTGATGGTTTCGGCTTTGAATAAGAAGAAGATGTCCAGTGATCGTTGGTGGTCCCATATTGATATCTTACTTCAGGAAGCAGATGTTGCAAAGGACATAGAGAGAAAGCTTCTGCACACTGGCATTTTACTTGGAGATGATACTTTTGCTAATTCTGATGCTTTTAGTGATGATGACGATGACAACATTTTGAAGTTTCCTTCTGTTAAACACCATGGTGGTGCACGCCCTAGTTTGTTGCAAAACATATCAGTTGCCTCAACAAACAAATCAGGATTTCGAATATTGATTGCTGGAAGTCCCAGATCTGGCCAAAGGCATCTTGCTTCTTGCCTTCTTCACTGTTTTGTTGGGAATGTAGAAGTTCAGAAGGTTGATTTGGCTACAGTTTTACAAGAAGGGCATGGAGATATGGTGCAAGGGATAACACAGATATTAAGTATGTTCCTCTCGGTTATCTGGTATTTTATATTGTTTCTTTGTTGTTAGCATAGATAATTTAAGCTACATGGTGTTGGTAGCATATCGCATTATAATGCTTGAAGCTCAATAGTTGTGCTACTCTGAGTTCTCTTACCAAGCTGGAATAGCATGACAATATTTAATTGACTTGAAGTGTTCATGGTTTGAACTTTCAGTTGATTCATTTTTTGTCTTTTATCCTTGGAAGGGAGATTACTGTTCCAGGATCATCTACCTGTCTTTTATATGCATTTCTAGGTGTCCTAGAAAGTTTTTCCAACATTTCCACTAATTCTTTGATGCTAGGTAGTTTTTGGCCTAATGTATCATAAGATCCCTCAATATTTGAGGTGTTGGTCTAGCTGAAGTGATTTAGAAGTTCAGTGTGGGCCTGTGGGAAGGACCATGTCTGGAAAGCATAGTCATACATGGATGCTTCTTTTCATGTATGATGCCGCATACCTTTTCCATTCATTACTTAGCTCCTGTCCGTGCACTTTATATGGCTACATTGAACAAAAGTTTTCAAATGTGATGTAGCTTGGTCCCACCAGTAATAAAGGTTCCTAGATTAGCAAGCTGTGTATTTCCAACTTGTTGAATAGATTTCTCTTAGGTTTTAATAACAAAATATAGATTTACCCTTATATCTTCTAACATTTACCAACACCCCTCCTGAGTTTAATAATATAAGCAGTAGATAATTTGTACTGCTAAAGGCACCATCATGACTTGTCAAAACAGGCATTGAACCTGGTAATATTCTTTTTTCCTTTCTGTTTAATAGAGTCGTGGTATAGCAACCCATTCATTGAATATGTCGCTGACACAACAATGATTTGAGATGTTCTTATCTTGATGAAATATTTCGAGTTGAGTGTAGGTAAAAGCCATCGGAAAAACTAGGAAATGATGTGGTGATATATGTGAGAAAGAAATATAAATTCAGTTGAAGTTTACAGTTAAACAGTAGTTAAATATAATTAAATTTTAAATATTAAGAGCAGTTTTTATTTTCTGTTGCAGTGAAATGTGCCAGTGTTGGGCCATGTGTAGTTTTCTTGCCAAGAATTGACTTGTGGGCTGTGGAGACACCTCTTCAAGTGACAGAGGAGAGTGATTCTGATTTATCAGACCATCAACTTCCTGAAAATGAAAAGTCATATTTTGTACACGGTCAAGCTGTTGAAGAGGGAAGTGGGTCCACTTCACAGCAATGCAAATCAGAAGACATGGGCGAGTGCCCTGGTGTTGCGTGTAGCGCTTCACATGCCTGGAACTTATTTGTTGAGCAGGTGGAGTCTATATGTGTCTCTACATCCTTGATGATCCTGGTAGGCTTTTTTTTTTTCCCATTTTTCTTTTGTTTGTTTTTCTTAAATATCTTTTAATCACAGCTTTAGTTGTGATGTAGCATGTAGCTGCTTTCAGGGTTTTGACTCTGCCACTTTTTTGCTGGCAAAGGCGTGCTTTAATTTCTAATAATCTTAATCCTTTTGATATCTTATGTCCGAAAGAATACAGTTGCAAATCTTATGGCTATTTTATATTTGGATCTTTCTCATAATTTATTTCACATTAAAAGCTCAAGGTTTCAATTTCCCACTGTTTATATATGTATTTTTAAGTCCTCTTTTGATGATGGCCAATTGAAAAGTCTTGCTTAAAAGGTCAGCATTGAATTTCATCTTTAATTCGAAATGAAATATTATTTATGTGAAGAGACTTGATAGATAGAGTGCGAGATTTCTGTACAGGAGCTAGCTATTGTGATTTTTGGCTAATGTATATGTACTACACCAACTGGGTTGCAGTTGTATAATCAGGCCTATTCGGGCCTTTAAGAGCTGCTCTTTCAAGATGTTAAAGTATTTCCAGTTCTAGGGTTTGCCTTGTTTAATTTTGCGTTGTGTGTTCATGTGTGTGCTTTCCCTTTCTCTTCTTTTGGGCTTTTGCCCTTGTATAACCAAAATAAATAAATAGACAAGTTTATGTGGCTGTAAGTTTTGATTTGGCGAATTGCTTCACTTGTTGCTCCAAAATGGCATTTGGATGAAGTGGTAGCTGACTAGTCAGTCAGATGGGAAAACACAGCAAGTGTTTCCTGGAAACATCTGAGTACGAATCTATATAAGAACCACATTCTTTTATGGTTCTATTGAAACAGGGACGAATGCTCTGCTTCTCTTTTTTTCCTTAACCCTGATAGTAAGTTCTTAGTAACTTTTTGTCAACCGTATTTTCACCATTTTATAGTAGCAATCTCTCTTTTTTTTGTTTTTGTTTTTTTTCAAATAATAGAAAATTGGAACAAAACATTTTGGGGGCATTCCGTGATGAAATGGTCCCTCCTGGGATATTTTTGGAAATGGGAAGAGGTGAAAGAAGCCACAGGCTATAATAACTGTCTTCCAAAAAATAATAACAATTTACTGTCACAAGATAAAAGCATGGAAAATTTTAATGTACATTGCTTAAAGCGTCCGTCTCCTGGCTATTTTTCTCGTACTTTATTGCCTTCATTTGTACTGGTGCAAACTAATGCTTGATGATATTTCTGTTTTGTATTAAATAAATAGATTAAATGTCAATCTTAATTTCTTTTTATATTAAATATATGGAATGTATGTCCATATTAGCTTGTAATGCTTTTTATTTTTCAACAGGCTACATCGGAAGTTGCAGATCCAGTACTTCCAGTTAGAATAAGGCAGTTCTTCAAGAGTGATATATCAAATGACCATCAGTCAATTCCTGTGAAGCATACAGTTCCTCGATTTTCAGTGCAGGTCAATGGAGATTTCAACCATGATTTGGTGATCAATCTATCTGCAGAAGAGTTATTAAGAGATATAGTTCAACAGGTTGTTCTGTTAATTCATCAAACGTCCCACATCCATACAAGCTCTTGCCAGGAGTATAAAACTTGTGGTACATTAGGTGGTCAATCAGAGATGGTTAATCAGAGTCTAGATCATGGATCAGCTGATGCAAACAACAGTGTAAAACAGGGTCCTGATGAGTCTCTTCTTAAAGCTCATCCACCACCTAACAATAGAACAGTGAAAGGGAAATCAAGCTTGCTGCTAGCAATATCTTCATTTGGATATCAGATTCTGCGATATCCTCATTTTGCTGAGCTTTGTTGGTTTACTTCAAAACTCAAAGAAGGTCCTTCTGCTGACATAAGTGGACCTTGGAAGGGCTGGCCATTCAATTCTTGTATAGCTCGTCCTAATAACTCAATTGAAAAGGTAGCTGTTGGTTGTAGCTCCAGTAACTTTAAAAGCAAAGAAAATTTTGTTCTAGTTAGAGGCCTGATTGCTGTCGGTTTGTCGGCATACAGAGGTGTCTACACATCACTCAGAGAAGTCTCCTTTGAGATACGGAAGGTTCTTGAGCTTCTAGTTTTACAGATCAATGCAAAGATCCAGGGTGGGAAAGATAGATATCAATATGTTCGCCTTTTATCACAAGTGGCCTATCTGGAAGACATGGTTAATAGCTGGGCTTACACACTGCACAGGTAATGCTTATACTGCCATTAGCGTGGTTGTGGAATTTTTTTGTTTATTGTTTTTTATTTTGCTTTTCATAGGTTGTTATCTAACAACGATTGCTCCCATTTCAGTCTAGAGGTGGATTCTCCAATGAAAATGGAAAATGCTAAGCTAACTGATGTGAGACCTCCAGATGATCACCATGCGGACAATCAAGTTCAAAGTGAGGAACCCAAGCCAAATGGTACTAGCAAATGCTCCGATGGGCTTAAAGTGCCAGAAATTGACCCCCAAGGATTTGATAATGAAAAAGTTGGTAGTGTTGACTTAAATGAAGAATATGGTGATTTGGGTCATCCTAATTCTGAGGGTAGACTTGAAATTTCTGATTTGTCTGGACAGAAAATCGTCGTAATGAACTCTACTCTGGATAAATCTCTTCTTGATTCAGACGGAATTTTGAATGACCAAAATGGGACAAGCCCTAAACCACATGAGCCAGAAAAGGACAATAACCATGTAGTTGGGAATGGCGATTCTGGATCCTTGAAACATTCAAATGGATTTGAATGCGCTGAATCTGTTGTCATTTCTGAGGATGGTTTTACCTGTGACGAATTTGGCTGCGTTAAGCTCTGTAGTTCTAGTACCGTCTGCAATGAGCGTAATGGTTTGTCCTCAGTAGATGCTGGTATTGGACAGAATGATGTCAAGTGTGATGCTGATAAGCATATTATGGATGTTGAAATCTCAAGCAAAACAAGTCTCTCTAGCGAGTCTGGGGTTCTATGCTTGTATCGTTGTTGCCCTACATGTCTAGATACGCTCCGCAGTTTGACACAGAAAATTCTTATTCACAAATGGGGATCAAATAGGAGCCTATGGACTGCAGACGATGTTCATGATATTGTCGCATCAGTGTCTGTGGATCTTCTTGCAGCAGTTAGAAGAATGAATGTTTCTGGAGGTTCCAGCAACTTATTGGATGATAAAATGAGAGACGGAAATAATGAGAGGTTTGAATGGCCAGAAACAATTACATGCCATTGCAAAACTTCAGGAAATAAAAGTCTTTTGCCAGTGGAATGCAGATGCCACACCATCAGCGAGAGCACCCCAACAAAAGAAAATGCTTCCCCGAATACTCATCTCAGGTTTGATTCAAACTTTATTTTCAGAGATGGTGTACTGGTTCATATGGATCCTGACAAGGATGTTTCTTTTCACTGTAAATTCGAGACCCTGTGCCTCTGTTCACTTATAGAGTTGATAGTAATGAGCAAGCAGCCTTTTCATTGATTTGATCATTTCGCAGCTTGGATTTGCTTACCCCGTGGCAAAGTTTTGTGCCGTTGCGGAATTTAGATGTGAAAATTTTATCGAGTCGTTGAAAATGAAATTAATAGTTATTGGCTTGGTAGGTCTAAACTCTTCTGCAAGTTCCTTTTGGAGTTTTGATTCTCCTTGAGGAGCTAATCTCCCTGTAATTAGCACATTTGGACACTATTCTTTCATTCATTTTCTCATAGTTATGTAGTTGGACCTGCGAATTATGTGGTTTTGTTACGAACACTTAACAATAAGTTTTTCTTTAAAAAAATATGTAATATAAAGTATTTAAGATGTTTTTGGGATAAATATATTGTTCAAAATGGTCTCAGACAAGACTGATCATATGCCCAATCAAACATATGATCCAAAAATGTCCTGGAAGTTTTTACTGGATTTCTCCGCACAAACTTTAATTCCATAAGGCTGAATCAACATTTGCAACTTTGGATGCACTCTCATCTAGTTATTTTGATAATATATATAATAAAATTAAGATGTTTATTTCCCACAATACATGACTCTGAGATACATAATAGTGAATAAAGATACAATTTACCGCTGATATATTCTTTTGTTGTTAATTTAGATTATGAAATATCGTAAAAATCTTCAATGAAGAATATACTGCTTGGTTCAAATGCCCACCCCTAATCACCACCATTAAATAAGCTTATTTGAGGGATTGTAGGTCCACTTCGCATTGTATTTCAATTATTTGAATCTGAATCTATTTGACCACTTCGCAAGAAAATTGATTTTCTTAACCGCTTAAGCTACAAGACCCTTGCAACAGAAAATGGGTGTTGTGATGGAAGACATTATCAATTTAATGAATTCCTAATGATCCGATTAAGAGCGGTTCTGCATAGTTGAAAATTAGAAATGTTATGGTTAGAACCCAAAAATAGGGGTACCAACATTAACATATCAGCACTATTAACAGTACTGAAAATCACCTTTTATTCCCTTATTTGTATTGTAGCAAATATAACAACAATACAAAGCTTTTTCTTGGTGCAAGGAGCGAAAGTTATTTCCCATTATTACAGAGCTCTGTCAGATCCTGGACAAGCTTATCAACATAGCCACTCTTAAGCCCTGGGTCAGATAGGATTTTTCTCCACTTTGCATGGTTCTTCTTCACCGTAACACCCACCTCATTGTCTTTATCCATAACAACGGTAACGGCTTTGCTCAAGCTCCCCTTTGAAAACCATCCATTTTCTTCTCTCTAGTACAACACTGCTTTTTTAGGAACCCTTGGATTTGGTCACGAGTAGGTCCATGGCAATAGAGAGCAACATGGATGTTGGGATATCGGAGGCAATCTCAGTGCCCTCAGGGAGGCCTTCAACGTGGGGAACAGTGATTGTATGGAAGGTGATGAGATTTGGGTGGAGATTGAGATGTTGAAGCTCAAGTTGAGCTTTTTTGGGCACTAAGAAAGAGATCCTATGGCGTCTGGCAGCGAGCTCGTTAGAGAGGTGGAGGAAAGGGGTGATGTGTCCCATTGCAAACCATGGGAACATGGCTATTTGAAAATTATTTGAGCTCTGATTGGGCTGCGCCATTTGATTAACTTTTGTGCTAGCTCTTGTATACCTGTGTTCCTTCTCGTTTGATCCAAGATCTCAAAGAACGTATACTATGTATGTGGCTACGAGGTTAATTATAACTTATGAGGCTTACCCCACTCACTCTCATGACTCAGACACATACGTGCAATAATTGAAATAATTGTGACTCATAAACTTGGGAGAAATTTTTCTGTGCGACCATAACATCATGTAACATGTTTCGATGTTCGCATGATATGACTAAATATTGTCTCAAATTATAGCATTTGATAGGTGATTTGTTTATGCTTCAACGTAATAATATCTCACTGTTTAGTCTGTCAAAGCTTTAATATAAGCTTTTTCCAAGCTCTCCTTTGAAAAACGCCCACGCAGTTTCTTCCGTTTCTACTTAACAAAACAACCTTGAGCTTTTTAAGAGTAGCTTAACGTTTGAGATCTGGTCATCCAAAAGTGTGCCAAAACAATATGTGGTTAAGAGCTATCAACTACCACCACTCACTCTCTATCTTGTCCTCAGAATATGTGGTTGAGAGCTATCAACTTCCACCACTCACTCCAACCACCCCACCCCACCACACCCCACCCCCGGGGTTAAGAGCTATCAACTTCCACCACTCTCTATCTTGTCCTCCGCGGCCCCCCTCCCCCCCAAACCCCTTTCCCCATTGTCGGTAGTGTTATACATGACACGAGCTAGAACCTTAATTTTTTTCATAGGATCAGAGCCTGTTATTCACGTAGATTAGGGTGAAGAGAAAGTGCACCTTCTACTTCATAGCAATGAGGGAGTAATCTAACTTCTTATAAACCCATGTTAGATCCCCTGATATTTCAAAATATAGGACTGGCTAAAGCAACATGCATGCTTAAATTGTGAGATTGTTGCATGCCTTGGTTAATAGATGTGAACTTTGTTTGTTTGTAAATCCAAGTCTAGAAGAGAATCTAAGTAGAACGACAACTATTTCCCTTACTTTGTGTGCCACTTGAGCACGTGGATAACTAGACTACTCATTCTTGGACCTATGTGGTCCGGCATATACCCATTGCTCGATCTCATGAAAATCATTGAAGGGTAATTTAATTAGTCTTTTCATCACATGAAAATATCCTATTTTTCATGTTCCTACATAAAATAATACTCAAACATGGAGAATTTCTAGGAGTATTCTTTTTTTAAAATTTTTTTTAATAATAATAATAATAAAAGAAAAGGGATCCCGGATCATCCCTGAATGCAATCTAATGTTCAATTTTTTGGTATTTAATGATTATTCTTACAGAAACATGAACAAAATGGAAACAGTCTAATTACATAACTGCAATGAAACTAAGAGATAGATATATATAAGAGTTATTTACACTAATATTCTTTGAGTGTTTTCACAAAACTTCTTGAGGTTTCAAAATTTACACAAACAACTCTTTACTTCAGTTTTATATTATTTTCACAAAACCTCTAATGAATAACTTGAACGATCATATATATGTGTGGTTGTGGTTTAACCAAAAAAGATTCATATATGTGTGGTGCACAAGTACAAATCCCACTTTCTTAAAAAAGAAATGAATCACTTGTGTGACCTTCAAGATGTGATCTGACCTTCAATATTTTACGTTCAGATTGAAAGATCGTCGATCATGTATCAAATTGAGCTCCATCCAACAATATTCGTAAAATTGAACACACTAAAATATAAGACAACTCAATACAAGGAGGAAGAAAGCAACAACGAGACTAGTTAAAAATTAATTTACAAGCTCTTTCAGCTTCTGAACAAACCTGTCAATATAGCCATCCATAAACCCGGGAGTTGACAGTGTTTCCCTCCACTTTGCATGGTTCTTCTTCACCATAACACCCACTTCATTGTCCTTATCCATAACGGTTGTAATGGTTTTGCTCAAGCTCTCTTTTGAAAACCATCCATTTTCTTTTCTCTCTACCTCCACAGCAACTTTGAGATCTTTAACCAGTATCTTGGTGTTTAATATATGGTCAGCACCGTGTGGAACCAGCACAATCTGATTTTTACTCATCAAAGACTCCCACAATGCCCCAAAGCCACAATGGCTCACAAAGCACCCAACTGATGGGTGGCTCAAAATCAATATCTGTTGCACCCAACCACCAAACACCACCCCTCTCCCTTTAACTCTTTCTTCAAACCCTTGTGGCAATGCCTCTTCAATTGTAGCACAACCCACAGGTGGTTTTAGAGCTACGAAAAATGGCAGCCCAGTTAGTTCAAACCCTAACACAATGTTAAATGTAATACATTTGTATCAGTTGTTAAAGTAGAGTTGTGTCTCTTGATGAAAAGTTATGTTTAGGAAGAGTTGTATCTCTTTAGAAGTTAAGAGTTATGTCTGTATATGAAAGGGTCTGAGTGTTATTATATATAGCCAATGATATAGGCTGCTGGTATATATCTAAGAAGTTAATAAAAATCAGTTTGTCTAATTCCCTATTTTAGAAACACTCTCTGCCTCACTTTATATTTCCATCATACACTTCAGTTTTGTGATCATTCCTCCAACAAATTTGGTACCAGAGCAGTATTTGATCTTATCGCTACCGCTGTGATTAGCAATGGCATCAAGTTCAAATTCCTCTACCATTGGGAATATCCAGAATCTAATGCCTATTTTTTATGGTGAGAATTATGAGTATTGGAGTGTTCAAATGAAGACTCTGTTCATCTCCCAGGATCTTTGGGATATTGTTGAAGATGGGTATGAGGAGCAAGAAATATCAAAAGCAGGAAAGGAAACGCAAGAAAAGCAGCAGACTTACAAGGAAAATAAGAAAAAAGATGCCAAGGCGTTGTTTCTAATTCAACAAGGAGTAAGCAAAAATCTTTTTCCAAGATTACTTCCAGCAACAACATCAAAGCAGGCTTGGGAAATTCTCAAAATTGAGTTCAAAGGTTCAGAAAAAGTTATCTCAATCAAACTGCAATCCTTATGGCGGGAATTTGATAACTTACTTATGAAAGACACTGAATCCATTCAAGTATTCTTCACAAAGGTTTCTGGGATTGTGAACCAAATCAAATGTTATGGGGACACTATTCCAGACAAGAAAATCGTAGAGAAAACTTTACGAAGTCTTCCGCCAAAATATGATCATGTCGCTGCTGCAATAGAAGAATCAAAAGATTTATCTACACTTTCTTTACATGAATTAATTGGTTCATTGGAAGCACATGAAAAAAGAATCAACAGATCCACAGAACAATCTGTGGAGCAAGCTTTCCAGTCCAAGGTGAATTCGAAAGAGAAAGAAGACAAACAAAAAGGAGGACAATTCCAGAAATCTCAAAATGGGAGAAACAAAAATTTTGGGCGTAGAAACTACAACAAAGGAGGCAATAGTTTCAATAATCAACAACAAGGCAGCAGTCTCAATCATCAAGAAGGAAGCAACAGTTCCAATAATCAACAAGGAAGCAGCAATTCAAATAATCAAAATGGAAGATCATCCATTCAATGCTATGTTTGCAACAAATATGGGCATAAAAGTGCAGATTGCCGATACAAATGTACCCGATGCAGGATACCCAATCATTCACAAAGAGACTGCAGATATCAGAAAAACAATGAAGCAAATTTTACGGAGAACAATGACTCTCAAGAGCAATTATTTTATACATGTTTCAGTTCTCATAAAGATTCCCAAGATGTTTGGTACGTGGATAGCGGATGTAGTAATCATATGACAGGAAATAAGCAATGCTTTGTCAAGTTAGAAGAAAAAGTGAACTCACAAGTCAAGCTTGGTGATGGAAAACTACACAACGTGGAAGGCAAGGGTATCATTTCTGTGCAAACAAAAGGAGGTATTCCAAAACTTGTCTATGATGTGCTGTATGTTCCTAATTTGGCTCAAAATTTACTAAGTGTTGGACAACTTTTGCAAAGAGGATTCTTGGTGAAATTTGAAGATGATTATTGTGTTATTTCTGATAAAAAGAATAACACTCTGATGGCAAAGATAAAAATGACAGCAAACAAAGTTTTTCCGCTGCTGATGACATCAAAAGAAAATTTGGCTTTAGAAGCAGAAAAAGTTGATGGGTCATTGTTATGGCATTTAAGATATGGGCATTTGAATCAAAGAAGCTTGCAGCTGTTACACCAGAAAAGTATGGTGGTTGGACTTCCCTCCATTCACTCTGAAAAGGAAATATGTGAGGGCTGTATCTTTGGAAAATTCCATCGATTACCATTCTCACAATCATCTTGGAGAGCAAAAGCCCCTCTTGAATTGGTACATGCAGATATTTGCGGACCAACTCGTACACCATCCTTCAATAACAAAAGGTACTTCATTCTATTCGTAGATGATTTCTCAAGGATGATGTGGGTATATTTCTTAGAACAAAAGTCAGAAGCATTTTCTGTTTTCAAGCAATTCAAAGCTTTTGGAGAAAATCAAAGTGGTCACAATTTGAAGGTGTTAAGAACAGATCGTGGTGGAGAGTTTACATCAAATGAATTTTCTGAATATTGCAAAAGCAATGGTATTAAAAGAGAGTTGACAGCAAGGTACACCCCACAGCAAAATGGAGTTGCCGAACGAAGAAATCGAACCATTGTCGAGATGGCAAGAAGCATGTTGAAAGCAAAGAGTCTGCCAAATACATTTTGGGCTGAAGCAATTCATACAGCAGTTTTTATTCTTAATCGGTCTCCAACCAAAGCAGTCAAAGATAAGACTCCTTTTGAAGCATGGCATCGTTTTAAACCAAAGGTGGATTTCTTCAAGATTTTTGGGTGCACTGCATATGCACATATCCCTTCTCAAAAGAGAGAAAAATTTGATGAGAAAGGTGAGAAATATATTTTTGTGGGATATAGTGATCAGTCCAAAGCTTACAGATTAATTGATCCAAGAACCAAAAGTTTGGTAATTTCTAGAGATGTTATTTTTGATGAACTCAAAGCTTGGAAATGGGAGAATTAAAATATTGAAGTGCCAAGATTTTTTGAGGAACCAGATTCATCACATTCAGAAGAAACTCAGTTCCTTCAAAGTCCAATTCCAAGTGCAGGGACAGCTGATCCTAGTTCACCAGATTCAACTCCTAGACTAAACGCAAGAACGCGTTCATTGGCAGATATATATGAGTCATGTGATCTTGCTTTGAGTGCTTTGGAGCCTCAAAAATTCGAGGAAGCTGTAAAAGAAAATATTTGGCAAGATGCAATGGATGAGGAAATAAGAGTTATCAAGAAAAATAGAACATGGGAACTTGTTGATCGACCCAAATCAAAAGATATCATTGGACTTAAATGGGTCTACAAGACAAAGTTTAATGAAGATGGCTCAATCCAAAAGCATAAGGCTCGTTTGGTTGCAAAAGGATATTCTCAACAACCAGGAATTGATTTTAATGAGACGTTTGCTCCGGTAGTTCGAATGGAGACTATAAGAACTGTTTTGGCTTTGGCTGCACAACTGAAGACAAAGGTTTATCAATTGGATGTCAAATCTGCATTTTTAAATGGAGAACTTGAAGAAGAGGTTTATGTGGAGCAACCTCAAGGTTATGTTGAGAAAGGGAGGGAAGATAAAGTTTATCGCCTCCGTAAAGCCTTATATGGCTTAAAGCAAGCGCCGAGAGCCTGGAACAACAAAATTGATCACTATTTTCAGCAAAATGGATTTACAAGAAGCTTAAGTGAGCCATCACTTTATCTCAAGAAAGAAGGTACACATGATTTTCTGATTTTGTGCCTCTATGTTGATGATTTGATTTATACAAGCACAAATCCAAGGATGGCAGAAGTTTTCAAGAAGAACATGATGAAGGAATATGAGATGACAGATTTAGGCACTATGAGATATTTTCTTGGTATACAAGTTCAACAATCAGATGAGGGAATATTTATTTCTCAAGGGAAGTATGCTGAAAATCTGTTGAAAAAATTCAATATGTTGAAGAGCAAGCCAATGGATACTCCAATGGCAATTAATTTGAAGCTTACAAGTAACGATGGAGCACCTAAGTTTGATGCATCCATATATAAAAGTGTGGTTGGTTCATTAATTTATCTTACAAATACAAGGCCCGATATTGTTCATGCTGTAAGTGTGGTATCTAGATTCATGAGTGATCCAAGTAATCACCATTTTGCTGCAGTAAAAAGAATACTCAGATACATACAAGGAACCAAGGGATATGGTATTAGATACACACAAGAGAAGAAAGCACACTTAGTTGGCTACACAGACAGTGATTGGGCAGGTGCAATTGATGATAGAAAGAGCACCTCTGGACATGTGTTTTTCTTGGGAAGTAAAGTTATATCATGGTCGTCGAAGAAGCAAAGTACTGTGGCATTATCAACAACCGAAGCAGAGTATATTTCAGCCACAAGTGCAGCATGTGAAGCAGTTTGGATTAGAAGAATATTAGCAGATCTTCGTCAAGAACAAAACACTCCAACAAAATTGTACTGTGATAACATGTCCACAATTGCCATGACAAAGAACCCAGTCTTTCATAGCAGGTCAAAGCACATAGAACTTCGTCATCATTTTATCAGAAAATTGGTTGAAGACGGAGAGATTGAGCTGAAATTTTGTGGTACTGATGAGCAGATTGCAGATGTTTTTACAAAAGCACTTCCAAGAGAGAAGTTCTACTATTTCAGAGAAAGGCTAAATGTCGCAGGACAAATGCATTAAGAGGGAGTGTTAAACGTAATACATTTGTATTAGTTGTTAAAGTAGAGTTGTGTCTCTTAATGAAAAGTTATGTTTAGGAAGAGTTGTATCTCTTTAGAAGTTAAGAGTTATGTCTGTATATGAAAGGGTCTGAGTGTTATTATATATAGCCAATGATATAGGCTGCTGTAATATATCAGAGAAGTTAATAAAAATCAGTTTGTCTAATTCCCTATTTTAGAAACACTCTCTGCCTCACTTTATATTTCCATCATACACTTCAGTTTTGTGATCATTCCTCCAACACACAAGCTCTTGAAATTGGTCCTTTTCAAGCACCCACTGGCTTCCAAATCCACAAAACACCACAGATTCTGGTTCAAACCCAGAAAACCAATTAGCCCAGATGTCTTCTAATTGTTCACTCTTCTTGTTTGTTCTTATTATTAGAGTCCATTACGCCCAAAATAGGGCCAGTTAAAAGCACAGGCTTTTTATACTGTGCTTCCAGGTAATCGCAAAAAACACCTTCCACTTCTCTGCATGTTCTGATGCACATCACGTCACATCCTTTCTTAGCGGTCATGAGCCGCTCATAAAAAGTGATCCCATCTCCATATGGCATCGTAATGAACATCAAGGACTGGACTTCACGACCAGGAAGCATTACCACAGTTGATGATGGGTACCCAGGAGGTGGGTCTCGTAGATCTTCCTCAGTCACAGGCCTATCTTTGGGCACGTTTCGTGCTGGCACAATAGCCATCGCAGTTATCGCAGCACAAGCAACACCGTAGTTAATGCACTTAATTCCAAGCCCTCTTGTAATTTCTGGTACCCAATGAGCAAAGTCATAGAAAATCATGTCGACTTTACGATCATTGGCACCACAACTTACTAGGAAGCCTTGTATTTGCTGACGGGTGCGGTCCATGGCAGTCGCTAGCAAGGGGGTCGAAGATGTTGGGATGTCAGAGGCAGTCTCAGTGCCCTCAGGGAGGCCTTCAATGTGAGGAACAATGACTGAACAAAAGGCAATGAGGTGTGGGTGGAGGTTGAGATGTTGAAGCTGAATTTGAGCTTTTTTGGGCAGCAAGAAAGAGATTCTATGGCCTCTTGCTGCGAGCTCGTTAGAGAGGTGAAGGAAAGGGATGGAGTGTCCCATTGCAAACCATGGGAACATGGCTATGTGAAAATTTGATGAGCTCGTCTCATTGAGATTAGGTTGTGCCATTTGATCAACTTTTGTGCTAGCTCTTGTATGCTTGTTTGTGTCCCCTATGCTTTTATATCTCGGAGAACTGGGAGGGGATTGCTTGATAAAAGTTTTTGTGTGGAGCCCACTAACTATTCATTTGGAGACTTTGGGTAAAGTTTGTCTGCAATTGTACATTCACGGGCATCATATCCTTAGCCTATAAATAAGGCATTATTGTGCCTTTGCATGTACACTTCCGAAAGTGAGAGAAGGAAAGAGAAAGAAGGAAAGAGAGAGGAAAGAGAGCAGAGAGAAATTCTCCAAGAGAGAAAATTCAGTGAGCCACACATATTGTAAACACTAAAGTTGTAGCCCTATTATTTATAGTGGAAAAGTTATTGCTGCTGCTCTCAGAGGACGTAGGCATAGCCGAACCTCGTTAAATGCTGTGTCTCATTTACTTTACGTACATCTCAATATTCGTACATATTCCAGGTCATTTTATAACACTAACATCATTCTTGTAATTTATTAGGCCGAATGAAACTCTGTGGATTATTGTCATCTGATCACCCAAGTGCGAGAAAAGAATATGTGGTTATGAGCTATCCGGAAAAAAAGAAAAAAAGTAACACCACTCATTCTCTTGAGTCTTTGTCTTGTCCTCCCTTTGTCCCTTTGTTGGCAGTGGATACTTTAATAATTGTACTCGTGCGAGCCATGTTGGATTGGCCACTTGTGAAACACACCGGATCATAATGACATGCCAAAAGATACTCTTTTCTGGGTAAAATCAAAAGAACTCCTTATGGAGCTTTTGATTTTATTTTATTTTATTTTATTTTTTTTGTCGAAATTCATTTCATTGCAAACCCAGAAGGAGCCAGGGACGACTACAAAAGCAGGGTCGAAAGACACCAGCCAGGAAGTAACAATACAAAAATAAGGGGAAGATTTAACTATAAAACCAAAGCCCAGTCTAGTAATACAGATCATTGGTCAAGTAGTCTTTGATGTATTTGGTTTGAGAAATAAACAAACCCTTGTGAATTGTATGTAACTGCAGGACAAGGAAATATTGCAGAACATCCAAATTCTTGATCTCAAACTCTTCTGTTAAATAACAATCATTGAGCACCCAATCTTGCATGGTAACAATGCATACTATATAACTATTATATCTTTTGTTGCTCGTAGCTCCTCTTGCACAGTTCCACTTCATCAATGTAATAACCAAAAACAAAATATCAAGAAAATAACAAAATATCTAAAAAGTAGGATTAATATCTTCTAGCAAAAAGACAATTTTACCCTCGCATTATTTAATAGGGAAAAAGTTGACTTTTCGATCAAGAAATAATTTGGCAATTCCGCTTGCGCCGTTGCGTAGAGCACGGCGAAACGAGTCCGCAGACACAGAGTAGACTCGAATCGGAGTTGTAACGAAGAAATTACGATCAAAATACTGCGAAGGGCAAAATGGTAATTTGGTCAAAAAGTCAGATTTTTATCTCTTCCTCCCTTCTCTCTCCTCATTTCTCTCTCCTCTCTCTCTCTCTCTCTCTCTCTTCCCGATCCCGTGCGCCAGCCGACCTCCCTCCCTTCCCGACGTCGCCACGGCCGCCACAACTGGAGCCGATCTCCGAGACCGGTACCAAACGAACCACCACTCGACCGCCGTCCTTCCCCAACCCGTCGCCGCCCATGCCGTGGCCGGAGCTCGCTGGAAATCGACATTTTTGCCGATTTTCCAGTTCGAACTTTGAGCACCTCGTTCTCCCTCAATTCTCCACCAAATCGATCGATTAAGGTATGGTTTCTCAGCTATTTTTCGTGTTCTAGCTGATGGATGTATGGGTTTCGATCGATTTTAGCTCTAGAACATTCGATTTTCGACTTGAATATTGGCCGAAACTTCAGCCGCCGTGATTGGCTGTTTTCGGTCACTTTTGGGGGTATGTTCAAGAACAAAAGTGACTCCAAATGGGGTGTTTTACCTAGAATAGGAGTTTGGAGTCTTGGTTCCAAGATTTTTCGACAACCCAAAAATCGCTTTGGACACCCAATCTGCCCGCACGTGTGGCGGCTCGTGGGCGAGGGTGGTGAAATAACTCTGGGTAGTTTTGTGATCCTCGTGTCGTCACGAGCGCGTAGGATTTCGTGGATCTCGATTCAGAGTCCGTTTGAGCCCCAAACGGATTTTCCATATTGCGCGATCCTTGGGTGCAGTGTCGTCAAATTGTTGGATCGCACTGAATTTTGGATATGTTGTACTACATGATTCCAGGATCGTGTAGAATTCGACGGATTGAGAATCGGAGTCCCGGATACTCCGAAATCGCGAACCCTGGGGCTAGGGTTTGGATTTTAAGCGATAATGTGATTTTGGCCAATCCGACCGTCCGTTTCGGACCAAATTCGCGGAACATGGTTCCTTCTCTATGAGGAACCTTCAGAGAAGCCCAGATTGGCCATCGGAGATCGTGGACCCCACGGGTCCCGGATCGGCCGGTCTGGTAAGTTATCGCTTAGTAAGGCTTCGAGTCTTTTAAGACCGTTCTAATTGTTTGAAAGGTTAAAAGTGGGCATAGGAGTAATTCTAAAATGAGTGCACGTAATTCTAGGAGCCGGGGGCAGGGTGTTTAATTTAATTCTTTTATTCAGCAGCTTATTAATTTATTATTATGGATAATCAGGCACCAAAGGTCCAGTTAACCCACAGGAGGGACCTTCGAATGGTCCAGCTAGCTCGGACCATCAGTGAGTGGACTTTCTTTCATAAAGGCTTTTATATAAATAAGTTATATAGATGACTTCCATAAATAAGATTTCATAAGTGATTTTATATTAATTTTATACAAATAAGTTTTAATAAATGAGTTTATCTGAATAAATTTCAGTATTTGATATTGAATAAGTGTTATTACATATTTTTCGAGTATGAAATGTAGTGTAAAACATCTTTATCTTTATATTACTCAGTTGAGTAGTAGACTTGAGATTTGTGATACAGAAATGGCAGCTTACCTCAGATTTACCACATTACAGGGACTTATCAGGTTTTTCTAGAATAGTTGTTTAAAACCACCGTGTACCCGCCTTTTTATTTGGTGATTACCCTCAGACGGACCGATGTCTACAGACATTCAGTCTGTTTACAGTTCAGTCAGTGCACTTGACTTTGCCTCACGAGTTTCGGGGACGCTCGGACCGTGAGTGCCAGGATTTGCGGCTCGGGAGACTTGGTGTCCCGAGACCTGCCAGGATTGCGACTCGGCTGACTCTGTGTCCCCGAGACCTGCCAGGATTGCGGATCAGGCTGACTACGGTCCCCTGTATCTTGTCAGAGCGGCTCGAGTCGACTTGGTGTCATCGAGACCTGCCGGCGGATCAGGCTGATCATAGTCCCCTGATTTCGCCATTTTGCGGCTCGGGTAGACTGCGTGACGCCCGATACCTGCCAGGGGAATTGACGGATATGGCAGGGGTACAAATAGGTGTTAGTTTTAAAGGATTTTGAGCTTTCTTTTATCCAATTATGACTTTCAGTTATTTTATACCAGTTTCTTTGATATTCGCGCATTTATATCTTTATATATTTGTTCAGTTATACGAGTATATTCTTCAGTATGTTTTTACATGCTTATTTGAATACCTTGTAGTGAAATATAGACAAACCATCGATTTATATCCTTACTTATTTTAAAATGGAGGTTATTATGGTTATAAATTGTTTTCAAGAACATTATTTTTGTCCACTCAAATTTTCAACCTGTTTTTCGCCCCCAGGCCGTAGAAGTGCGCAGGATCCACCATCGGGCCATTCCTAGCTTCCGCGCCACCAAATCAGGTAGAGTTTTGTGGAAAAATCCTTGAAACCCTATAAACTTTAGAAAATGCTCTGATATCTCGTTTTTGTGGAAAACTGGAGCTGGTGAATACTTGGTTATTCTATTCTGGCGGTTGGTGTGGGTATATATGATGGTTAGACAGGTGGAAAAATATGGGTTTGGTCAAAATACAGGGGAGACTCTGCCGAGTTTTCGGCAGAAGTCCGAGGGAAGTTTTCATAGTAACTGTAACAGGAAGGGTAAAATGGTCATCTGTGCCCAACAGTTGCCAGATGTCGGACACATACAAGGCTTGGTTCGAATTCCAAAGTGGAATTGGGATCGGGTCCTGTCAATCAAAGTTGTCTTTTTTGTTTTTCCTTTTTCCTTCTTCCTTCTGGCTTTTGTTTGGACCAAATTTGGAAATTTGGTATAGAATGAATGAAGAATTATGGCTCATACAATATGGCCAATATATGTTATTCACAAAATGTTTGCACACTCTGTATAAAATCTTTCCAACCATTATTTCTCAACTCATGAAGCTCCATTTTTGTACTTGCAACTAAATTCAAAGCCCTTACAATGTCTTAAGATTTTCTTTGAGCTATAGGTAAAGAAAATCAGTGAATCTCATAGTTTTGTCCAACAAATGTAAGGCAAAAACAAAGCCAAAAGACAACATAGAAATTTTAATACCTTCTGCTTTGCCACAAAATTGTGAGGTAGGTCCATGTTGACTGATATCTTTTAGAAGTGTCTTTGTTGCCCAAATAAATCAATCAAACTCCTAATATAATTAAAATGTGAGCCCCAATGAGTACTTCTAGGTCGTTGCAAACAACGAATTTAATTAACCCCTTTACATGTTCCAAGTCTTCCAACTGCTAGTAAATCTTTAATTTCAGCTTGTCGGGTTAATTTTAACTCAGAATGACGTTTAGCAGAAGCACCAACAAAATTCACAATGTTATTGAAAAAATCTTCAAACGAGTCCTACTTCTTTAGCTGCACCATTTGAAGCTAATAGGAGATGATGAGCAAAGCAATGTATATAATATGCATATGGACAATCATTGAGAAATAATGCTTGTAAGCGACTCCATTCACCACGCATATTGCTAGCACCATCATATCTTTGACCAGGCATATTGCTCACTAAAAGATTATGTTTGCCAAGAACTTTACAAACATCACTTTTAAGAGTTGAGGAGTTAGTGTGATGAACACTCAAAATATCAAAAAACCTTTGTCAAATATGTCCATCACAACCAACAAACCTTAGAATAATAGCCATTTGTTCCTTCTTAGAGTCGTCAAATGCTTCATCAACAAGAATACAAAATTTATCATCTTCCCTAATTTCATCGCATATCATCTTCCTCACTTTCGTAGTACAGATATTTAGGATCTTTTTTTGTATCTTATTTGAAATATATTGGGCATTTAAGGGAGCATTTTATAACAAAAAAATTTCAATGTTTACATTCATCCTTGCAAAAGCCCTCAACAACTCAATGAAATTGCCTCAATTGGAGGAGTCACAAGATTCATCATCACCTCTAAAAGCCATTCCTTGATTTGCTAGATATCTAATGGCCTCTATTGTGGTTGTAAGTCTCAACCGATTTTTTGCAACTTCTTGTGCGGTTTGCACTACTTTGTCAATATGGTGAGTCAGATTTTTTAAATTCATCCACTTTTGCATAGCAAAATGATGTGATGAATTTATAATGCCTACATGAATAAGGAAAATACACCAACTCTTTTCCAACTTCTAAACCCCTCTAAAGTGAGTGCCTTATGTAAGTGATCAATATAAAAAAGAAAGCATGGAAAGCAAAACACTTTATCTTTATGAATAGAATACTCAAGCCAATGGTATTGCTTATACCAACTACCATTAAATCAACGATTTTGTTTCCCTTCTCAATGTGATGGAAAGTCCTTTAATTGTGGTTGACATGGTCCTAAGAGAATATAAGATCTTTGAACACTATCACGTTGATTAGGTGGAAATGTGTCTATTTGAGGACGTAATCCCAAATCACGCTCAAGAGAATTGGTATTAACTTCTTGATCACAAGGCTCCACTCTTACATTTTCAGAGTCAATTCTTTGAGGTTGAGAAGGAGGTTACTCCTCGCAAATTGAAGGAGATGGAGAAGAACCGAAAGGCATGCTAGTTGATGATTCACCATTGTTTCTCTTAAAAAAATCTCTCAGAGTCTTTGATCTCTTATTGTTTCTCTTAAAAAAATCTCTAAGAGTCTTTGATCTCTTAACATTTTGATGTTGTTCCGACATTATAAAGTATAACCTATTGAATAATATATAGAAGATGTAAACATATAGACCGACAAAATTCCCAATTGATAATTCATATGACTCAATTGTAAATTCCTAATTGATACTTCATAAACTCTAAATCTCCAAAATTTCAACATCAATAAATTTAGAGAAGAAAATTAAAGAAGATGAAAAAGTGAAGATTAGCTCCTTTAATTAAGTCTTCAAGAATGACATGGGTGATTGGCTTTGGCGTGCACTGTTGCGAGCTGCGTGACAGGGAGGGATGATTTTCTTCTTCTTTTTTTCGAAGAATACGGGTTGGGTAACTGAGCAAAGAGAGAATGAACGTGTTTTGCCCAAGTGGTCACATGTTGGGTTAGTTTGTATTTTTTTATTAGTCAGACATGTGGTGTAGTGTAGGTTTGTTAATGGGATTTTATTTGTGTGTGGGTTAGTTTTAATTTCTATTGTTATTAACTTATTGGTCAGACATATTATTTTAGCCTACAAAAAATCAACTGCCCGACGATACAGCCTGGTTAGCCTGAATGTAGGATCGTCCCTTAGATTCCTCCAACAACAACTTACTAAAAAGTATTAATTAAACGAATCTTTTTTCATTACAGAGTTGAAGTATGCAAATTCATTACGGATTTATATTTTGACTGTAAAATCTGCACCATTTACAGTTTGTTTAATATCTCACCCTCTCTAAATTTTTTTAATTCTATTTCCTCCTCTCTCTCTCCTTTGTATTATTTCTCCTCGCCTTTCTCTCTTTCTTTATTATTTTTCCTTCTTCCTCTTTTTTTTCTTCTCTCCTCTGCTCAATCTCTCTCTCTCTTCTTTCTTCTCAGTTCTGTGCTCCCTCAAGTCCAAGTTTTTTTGGGCTCCTCCCCCCACCCACAAACCCATACCCATTCGACCCAAAAAAAAAAAACAAAACAAAACAAAACCCAGACCAATCAAATTATCAGGATCATTCGACAAAATGTTCCATTGAGAGCCATGGCTATGGAAATTGTGAATTCAAATTGTTCTCCGACTCCTGGAGCTTTGGGTTTCTTTATAAGATGTTTAGGTAGTGTAAAGTTGGTTCAAGAAGCTAACTTTTTGTTTGATCAAGTTAAAGTGAAGGGTCCTTGTGTTCCAAATACTTATAACTATAAATGTTTGTTGGAGGCTATATCTAATCTAAGTTAAGTTCAATTCAATTGCTTGAAATGAGATTGCAAGAAATGCGAGATCCTGGGTTGGAATTCAGTAAGTACACGCTGACTCCGGCGTTGCAGGTTTATTGCAATACAGGGAAGTTCGAAAAGGCTTTAAATGTTTTCAATGAAATGTATGAGAAGGGGTGGGTTGATGCCAATGTCATTTCTGTCTTGGTGTTGTCCTTTAGAAGAGGGAGGCCAAAAAAAAAACCTGGACTTGAGGGAGCAGGGAAGAGAGAACAGAGCTGAGAAGAAAGAAGAAAGAGAGATTCAGCAGACCACGAGAAAAGAAAGAAAAGAGGAAGAGAGAAGAAGGAAAAATAATAAAAAAGAGAGAGCGAAGGAACGGAAAGAAAGAAAGAGAATAGGAAAAAATAGAGAGTGAGATATTTTTTTAAAAGGGCAATTGCTGCAGATCCGACGTTCAAAACACAAATCCATAATGAATTCGCATGCTTCAACTCTGTAATGGAGAAGGACCCCAATTAAACACCACCATGTTAAAAGAACCATTCATTTTCTCTCACATTAATTCCAACACAACAAAATAAGCAAGAACGAAACCAGTTATAACAATAAAACTTAATTTACAAGCTCTTTCAGCTTTTGAACAAACCTATCAATATAGCCACTCATAAACCCAGGACTTGATAATGTTTCCACCCATTTTGCATGGTTCTTCTTTACCATAACGCCCACCTCACTGTCTTTATCCATCACACTTTTAATAGCTTTGCGCAAGCTGTCCTTCGATAACCACCCATTTTCTTCTCTCTCTACCTCCACAGCAACCTTGAGCTCCTTAACCAGCAACTTGGTGTTCAAGATTTGGTCGCCCAAATGTGGCACAAGCACAATCTGATTATCAGTCATCAAAGACTCCCACATTGACCCAAACCCACAATGGTTCACAAAGCACCCAACTGACTTGTGGCTCAAAATGGCTGTTTGCTGCACCCAGTCCCCAAACACCACCCCTCTCCCCTTAACCCTCTCTTCAAACCCATTTGGCAAAGCCTCTTCAATTGTAGCACAACCGGAAGGTGATTTCAAAGCCACAAAAAATGGCAACCCAGTTAACTCAAACCCTAGCACAAGCTCTTGAAATTGGTCCTTTTCAAGAATCCACTGGGTCCCAAATGCACAAAACACTACACTCCCTGCCTCAAACCCAGAAAACCACTTCTCCCATCTTTCCTCTAACTTCTCACTCTTCTTATCAGATCCCAGGCCCAGAACAGGCCCAGTTAAAATCACTGGCTTCTTATACTGAGCTTCCATATAATCACACAAATCACCCTCCAGCTCTCTGCATGTTCTAATAGACAACACGTCACATTCTTTCATAGCCGTCGTCGTCCGCTCGTAAAACGTGATCCCTTCCCCATACGGCAACGATATGAACGTCAAGGCCTTGGCCTCGGCCCCGCAAAGCACCACATTCTTTGAAGGGTACCCAGCCGGCGGCTCCCGCAGCTCCTCCTCGGTGATAGGCCGGTCCTTGGGAACATTACGCGCCGGGACAAGGGCGATCGCGAGCGCAGCCGCGCAAACGACATTGTAACAAACGGTTTTAATACCGTTTCTTCTCGCGATGCCCGGGACCCACTGCGCAGTGTCGTATAGAACAAAGTCGAGTTTGCTGACGGTTAAAAACTGCTCGATTTTGCCGCGTGTTCTGTCCATGGCAGTAGCGAGCAGATGGGTCATGTGGATGGGGATTTCTGAGGCGATTTCGGTCCCCTCGGGGAGTCCGTGGACGTGGGGAACGGCGACAGGAGAGAAGACGATGAGGTCTGCATGGAGGACGAGGTGTTGGAGCTGGAGGCGAGCTTTGTTGGGCACCAAGAGAGTGATTCTATGGCCTCTGGAAGCGAGCTCGTTGGCGAGGTGAATGTAAGGGGTGATGTGGCCAATGGCAAACCATGGGAACATGGCTATGTGAAAGCTTGGCGAGCTCGTCTTGGGAGGCTGAGACATTTTTGTGGGTTGAGCTAGCTAGCCAGCTCTTGGCAAGTATGGCACTCTAGATAGGGTTGTGAGATTACTTCATTTGGGTCAACATATCTCAGCTGATGAGGCTATTATTTATGCATGTTTGTTGGGTTTGGTTGGTGGTTATTTGCAATTATATATTACGATTTACTGCGACAATGTTGGTAAAAACTTTTGACCCAGTTGCTAATCAGATATGCAACCAAAGGGTTTGGATTCACCAGCTAAAGGAATTATTGTATATTAATTATATTTTAGAGTAGAAAAAGAAAATAAGTTTGGTTATGTTGTAAAGAAGAATGGGTGAAGCCCACATAGCCAAACTAACATTCAAGTTCAACACAAAATCAAACCACACACCCACCAAATCAAACCACACACCCACCAAACCAAACCACACACCCACCAAACCAAGCCATTTGCTTTGCCTATAAATAGGCATTATATTTGCTTGTAATGTGTGATAAAAAGAGAGAAGAGGAAGAGAAGGAAGAAAGATGGTGAGTGAGTAGAGAGGAAAGAGAGTAGAGAGAAATTCTCCTAGAGAGAAAATTCAGTGAGCATACATATTGTAAATACTAAAGTTGTAGCCCTATTATGTTATATAGTGAAAGGTTACTGCTGCTGCTCTCCGAGGACGTAGGCATAGCCGAACCTCGTTAAATGCTGTGTCTCATCTACTTTACGTGCAGCTCAATATTTGCACATATTCCAGTTCGTTTTATAACACGTTATCAGCACGAGAAGCTCTCAGGTATAATTTTTGTGCTGCACTATTATCTATACTACTAACCATTATGTTGATGTAAGGAAGAAAAGTAGTGGAGGAGCTGTGGTTTGCTAGAGAGATATACGAGCAAACCAACTGTAAGGATAAGCTCTATGCCTCTTACTTTTTCTATTATTTTATTATTTCTCTACACAACAAGTTCAACTTAATTGCAAGTGAAAAGAAGAAAAGCCAACATGATATGTCTAGCTTTCCACTAATATATCAATATAATAATATTATATTATTTGATTGTGGTGTTGATATGAACCCACAAATAATTGTCTTTACTTTATCCATATATATGGTAATTACATGGACGGTTTCACCTTCTGTATTTTTAGTGGTGGTTTTTATCCCCACATTTATTTTATTTACTGTATGGTGT
Organism: Prunus dulcis; assembly: GCF_902201215.1. Lineage (NCBI taxonomy): Eukaryota > Viridiplantae > Streptophyta > Magnoliopsida > Rosales > Rosaceae > Prunus > Prunus dulcis. The sequence continues at coordinate 10,577,618 of NC_047653.1, read as the reverse complement.
AGGTTTATTACCCATACAACAATATCTATTTAAAAGGGTGGTGCGGGTTTATCGTCCACGCCTTTACTTTTATTTAAATGTATGGAGCAAAATTAGTGCCCATACAAGCACGTTTACTTTATCGCAAATTTACTTTTACTTAAAGTATGATGTGGAATTAACCCTCATACTTTATGAATTTACTTTACCACACATTTAATTTTATTTAAGGTATGGTGCGGGATTAACGTCCATACAACAAGCAATTTAATTTATGAATTTACTTTACCGCACATTTAATTTTATTTAAGGTATGGTGCGGGATTAACGTCCATACAGCAATCAATTTAATTTATGAATTTACTTTACCGTACATTTAATTTTATTTAAGGTATGGTGCGGGATTAACGTCCATACAGCAAGCAATTTAATTTATAAATTTATTTTACCGCACATTTACATTTATTTAAAGTATGGTGCGGGTTTATCGTCCATACCAGTAATTTATTTTATGGATTAATTGTGTTGTATGATGAGTTTTTACAGTATGCAGATCAGGACCAGAAGTTCCTTGATCCTCATCATACAATTACATTAGGACTTGAAGATCCTTGATGATGATATTGATATGAGAACTAGCAGTCTCTCCGGTACTATATTTGTAAACAAGAGATTGGACTTGAATATTCTTGATCCTTGACATGTAAATAAGGACCTAGAGTTCCTTGATGATGTAACAGTACCGTATTGGTTAAAAGTGCCGTACACATGAATAATAACTGTACTGGCAAAGGTACTGCACACATGAATAGATATGTATTCATGACTTGATGAATAGTACTATTCACATGAATAGTGACGTATGCATAAATATTAACCATTTTGGGTAAACCGTCACTATATACAAAAGGAAACCTGCAGTTCCTTAAACTCATGAATGAGCAATTAAATGAGATGCCAGAAGTTTCTCAAAATATGGACAATTATGTAAGGACTTGAAGTCCCGAAATATGTACAGAAAATTGTAAAAATGTCCATACCATGAGAATATGTGATTTTGGACCGAAGTTCAAAATCTAAGGGGATTGAATATCCATACCATGAGAATATGTGACTTTGGCCTGAAGTTCAAAATCTAACAGTGTTGAGAACCTAAAGTTGCAACAGTTAAATGGACAACCCTTGAGGTATTATTGCAAATTGTGGTACACCACATATTTCTTTGGCATAAGAGAATGATGAATTTAATAAAGTTCGATTTTGTTATAATCGACACCTCAAGGAAGAAATATATTTTGTGAATTTCGGTTGTTAAAAATACACCGTGAAATGGATAACATCAGTATAAACCTCAAATAATGAATTGAGGCTCCCCACATATTTTGTTATATCTGGGCCGGAAGCCCATGGATCTAAATATATGAGAGATCCTGAACTTGAAGTTGTGGGTATATAGTAGTTAATGCTCTTCACTACTATATTGTGATATTAGCGTGGCTTTTACTCAATCCATATTTCATGTCCATTTGAAAAGGACGAATAAATTCTGAGTTTGTGTTTAACCCAGACCAAAAGTTCTGGGCTCACATGCATGGAAATATGAGAGATTTGATGTGGTTATTTGAACCTATAAGGCACAAGGTTCCAAACCGTCATTTTGAAAAGACGTAAAAACCACAGGTACAAGTTTAAGAATGTGCGCAATTATTATAACAGGAAAGGAGCATATAACAGATAGATTTTTTCCACCTGCAATGAAGGTGCAGGCCCTGTAAAATCTATAAAATTACATTATGTTTTGGAAGCCTCTGAAGGAAGAGGACGGCGCCTCTTAAGCTTAGCCATGAGCCTCTCGTGGTCTCCCAAAATTCTTTCATTTGAGACCTGCAGCATGTCTAGCCTTCTCAGTGTATCAACAGAGTACGAACTCACCAGTTTCAACAAGGAATTATTCTCTCCTTTAAGTTTCTCAACCTCTTTTTGAGACTCATGAAGCATTCTTTGAAGAGAATAATTTTCAGTTGTTAGCTTCTGAACCTCGTTTGCTCTAGCACGCAAACGATCAGCCATGTTAGAAACAGAAGCAGCACTCTGAATGCTAAAAGCCATTGAGTCATCAATAGCCTCTTCCTCAGACCTCCCTGTCAACAACATTTCATCCATTGGAGTAATGAAATTCCTAGCTACTATGACAGCAGTAGCATCATTCATCATCACAGAATCATTAACTGTGAGATGACGATTTTGGGATACAAAGGATGGACGCCAAACTTTGGCGTCACTGGTTGTTGTGGGAGCATCATTTAAATTGAAATAATTTGGGCAGGAAGAAGAGGAAGCCATTTTAAGAAGGTTTTGAAGAAAGTCTTACAAAAACTAAAGTTTCAGAAAATGAAGGAAGTTGAGTTGAAACGCAGTTGCTCCAATCAAGTTTTGCAAAGGCAATATCTATAGGCGAAAATGTGGCAACATTTCCAGGATCCCAATATCTTCTCGAATCCCCATATTATCTTTTTCTTTCCCAGAGTCCAAAACTTCACGTGGCCTCTAATAATGCCTGTCGGCACTTTCGGCATTTTCAAGTATTATTTTCGTCAAAGCCGATCTTGCTTTACGGATTTCACGGAGCTACTTTTTCAAAAGTATCCCGAGAATCTCGCAATTTTCCTATGGTTAATTTGAAATTCACCGGTTCTACCTATTCATTGTATTTGTGTATAAATGTGTTACTAACGAAATTTTCTTTGCAGAAGACATCCAGTTTTCTCCATACCTAGTGATGCGATATCTACTTGTTTTTCTTATCAGTAAGCACTCAATATGCCCGAGAAGCAAGACTATCTCTGATCATCCATTCAGGAAGCAAGACTATCCCTGATCACGTTTCCGCTACATCAGGGAACTGTGAAGGCGACCTTATGCTCTAATCTCCTGAGGTCCTTCTAGACTAGGAGAAATGAGAGCTTGTTGTTCTGCTCCCACCAGCTTCCTTCCTTGATTGCTTACCTTACCTTGCAATCAATATCACAATTTTTGTATCTTTTCTTTCTTTTTATAACTCTCTGTTCATAAGGGATTTTATTTCTTTAGAATGAACATCCGAAGAAAGAATCCATGAAGTGATCCTAACTCTGAGGGTTATTTGTTTTTGACAGAGAAAAGAATTGTGATTTTTTGCTTTTGCAGGATATAACTAGATCATCAAGCACTACATTTACTGGGCCGATACGAGCTTGAATGATACTTGAGAAAAGTTTCTCCCACCTAAGGATGTAAGCAATACTTGTGTTATTTTATGCTTATATACTTATTTGATATTTTATCTTGAAAGGTAACCAAATGGGGAGATAAGTCCGTTCCAAAAGAATGGCTTGTATGTATCCATGAATTATTAATGCAAATTTTACAGATTGCAAGTTGGATACATTGATAATACACTGCACAGATTAAAGTCTCATAAGAACAAAATATGGGTATAGCAGTGATCAATATGATGCACGCCTGTTGCGTAGCAAATGATGTGGATTGAAGTCCCGAAAGGACAATCCTTTGACATGTCAATATTGATATTGTGCATGCCTAATGCGTAGCAAATTGTATGGGTTAAAGTCCCAGAAATTAATTGACATGTATGTATTAATCTGTGGCATGCCTGCAGCATGACAGATATATGGGTTCTAAATGTTCCAACTCCCTAAATGGAGATTATCCACGCCCTACTATAAAATAACGCTCCATTGGAGGTTATAATCCACATTCTCACATAATAAAAGCCCCCTGCAGTGGCTTGGGTACCCAAAAGCAAAGAAATGCTTATAATTGATGTATGCGCATGCACATGAGAATGGTGGGATCATGAATTGATGAATGACAAATTTTGATTTTGGAGTAGCTACTCAAATCATCAATGGGCTGTGTTGATTGGAACCACGTTCAATTATTAAATGTCGACAATATCATTGGCCAAAATGGAATGAGGTAATTCCATTATAGATAAGAATGAACGTGAAAGAACAAACCCACAATACGAACCCCAAAATTTGTTAATACTGAAAGTTATACTTGGGTGTTCAGAATAAAAGGGAATATAACTACTTTGTATGACACAATGTTTTTGGCATAAACAAGGAATGTTGGGTTTTCTCCATATTTACAAATTCAATTGTGCCCCCTTATTGCACATTTACGGAGACCAACATGTTATCTTTAAAGGTTATTAAAGGCACGGAGCATATTGCCAGAAGCGATTTCCTAAAGATGTATAAATAGCTAGGTTAAAGCTATATAATGTGTCATAAAGTTTAATCCCTTTAAACAAAATCCTTGAAAGGATTGAAATTGCATGAAGCAAGTCCCTGAATGACATGTGCCTGAAGCACAAAATCTGTACTCAATGTTAATGTACATAAATTGCCTCAGTGAGTATATTGATTATAATGTGTTTGCAACACATTAAAGCTTCTCAAGAGTTCCAGAAATATTTGTCTCGACTTAAAGATCGAGCATTATGCCAACGAGATTCTTGCTTATACTAAGAAAGTATTGAAGCATTTTTATGAGGATTATCCGTTGGACACTTTAAGGATTTTCTGGAAGTATATTGGACCGGACATCATATTTTTCAGATAAGGCTCAACTCCATCACCATCATTTTGGGATGATGTGAGGTATATTTGATGCTATTTCCGCATAACACCATGTACGGGCATATTCTTTCAAGTGAACTTACAAATAGCCCAAGTTTTGTTGGAAACGCGGACTCTGAAAAAATTTTATGATTTACATAGAGATAGCTCACTGGAAATATATTTACTTACTCAACTACGAGAATTATTAATGGCTACATCCTCCACTCACTCCGAAAGATTCTCACTCCAAAAGATAGTCATGAAGACATCAGGGGGAGATATTAATCAGGGGGAGCATCCAGAAGTATGCTATACAGATTGTTGTACTCTTCTTTCTTCCTTCCATCAGTTTTCTACCTCACTAGGTTTTCTCCAAGCAAGGTTTTAATGAGGCAACCAATCTAGGGACATGTGGTCTCCAAGGGGGAGTGTTGTAAAGAAGAATGGGTGAAGCCCACATAGCCAACTAACATTCAAGTTCAACACAAAATCAAACCACACACCCACCAAATCAAACCACACACCCACCAAACCAAACCACACACCTACCAAACCAAATCACACACCCACCAAACCAAGCCATTTGCTTTGCCTATAAATAGGCATTATATTTGCTTGTAATGTGTGATGAAATGAGAGAAGAGGAAGAGAAGGAAGAAAGAGGGTGAGTGAGTGGAGAGAAAGAGAGCAGAGAGAAATTCTCCTAGAGAGAAAATTCAGTGAGCCACACATATTGTAAACACTAAAGTTGTAGCCCTATTATGTTATATAGTGAAAAGTTACTGCTGCTGCTCTCCGAGGACGTAGGCATAGCCGAACCTCGTTAAATGCTGTGTCTCATCTACTTTACGTGCAGCTCAATATTCGCACATATCCCAGTTCATTTTATAACAGGTTATTAATATATTCCTTAGCACAAAATATACAATATGTTGAGGCTCAAAATGGCCCGGCCAATATTGAGTCCAACTTAGTGATGAGTTGTGTGGAGTCTTCAGCAGAGAAGAGGGCTAAGGCCCTTTGTGAAATAGGCTGGTGGGGGACCTGCAGAATACAAAATGGGAGAAGCAATCGTTAAGCTTCGGACACCGGTGTGGTGCCGGCAGAAGGCTCTCCGATGCTTAAGTCAGCTGTAAGTAGTAACTTTGGCAGAGTAACAGTAAAAGTGAGAAAGCAGTTACTCTTTTTACTTGGGTACTATTCCCTATTTATAGGGAGGTGAAAGTAGGAGGTTTGCACAAAGTTTCAATGTGGGACTTTGTGCAAGTCGTGGTAGTGGCGACACGTGTCCTGGAGATTAGGTTTAGCAATTGGGAGCTTCGGCAGGTGTCTGGCACCTCGGAAGTGTGTCTTCCTTCGGCAGGGAAGAAGGCGTGGCTGCCTTGGTGCTAGTCGCTTTGATGCTGGGTCTGCTCGGTTCACTATGGTGTAAACAGTAGTCCCCCAAGTTCGCGGTCGAGAAGTAACTTATGGGTTGGGAACTTGTTAGTTTCTGTGTAATCGTGACCGAGCATTCCAGCTTCATTAGGAGCCGTAGGGCACTCCCTAGTCCCCCAAGTTGGTAAGCTAGGAGTTACGTCAACACATGGAATGTGTGATACAAGCTGTGTGAGCCTCAAGAACTGTTGGTAGCTGGGTACCTGGGCATTCTGTAGGTAGGCTGGGAGGTGGGTCCGTGGTTTTTAGGGGCTAAGCCTTGGCAAGGGAAGGATTGGGTGAGTGAGTCCTCACCTTCCATGGTCCTTGCCGTTCGGCAAGGTCCTAGCCCTTTTTTTTTTTTTTGGGGGAAGCTCGGGAGCTAGACCTTCGGCAGGCTGAGGCTTTTGAAAATTTGGGGGCTCTCTTCTCATTCC
>NC_047653.1:10551186-10567202 GCF_902201215.1 Prunus dulcis | reverse complement strand
TTCTGCCTGGAGAGTGGCATCTCCCGAAGATTTCCTTCGGGAAGTACCATCGCGGGGGGGTATGGTGCTGGGTATCGTGGCTATCCTCGGTCGGCATAGCAGAATGTAGGGTGAAGGAGAGGCGACGGGGCCTAATGGGTGAAGGAGCCAGCTGGGCTGATAGAGAAAGAGGGGATTCAAGTGTCGAATTCCCACAGACGGCGCCAAACTGTTGATGCTCAAAATGGCCCGGCCAATATTGAGTCCAACTTAGTGATGAGGTGTATGGAGTCTTCAGCAGAGAAGAGGGCTAAGGCCCTTTGTGAAATAGGCTGGTGAGGGACCTGCAGAAGACAAAATGGGAGAAGCAATCGTTAAGCTTCAGACACCGGCGTGGTGCCGGTCGAAGGCTCTCCGATGCTTAAGTCAGCTATAAGTGGTAACTTTGGCAGAGTAACAGTAAAAGTGAGAAAGCAGTTGCTCTTTTTACTTGTGTACTGTTCCCTATTTATGGGGAGGTGAAAGTAGGAGGTTTGCACAAAGTTTCAATGTGGGACTTTGTGCAAGTCGTCGTGGTGGCGACACGTGTCCTGGAGATTAAGTTTGGCAATTGGGAGCTTCGGCAGGTGTCTGGCACCTCGGAAGTGTGTCTTCCTTCGGCAGGGAAGAAGGCGTGGTTGCCTTGGTACTAGTCGTTTTGATGCTGGGTCTGCTCGGTTCACTATGGTGTAAACACAATACTTCTAAGAAATATTATATTTTCCTTGGATACTCACATTCGAACATAATATCAACAACTTTCGACGTAAAAAAAATATAATATCAACAACTATGTGTATATATCCACTTGCTCTCACGTCATCAAATAAAAATTGTTTCACATGCTAGACATAAAAGATCTCACGCAAATACTGGCGTGTTAAACTCTCCTCCTATCCCAACACAAATGCATATTGAGATGAGAGTATCCCGCATTAACAAAGGAGAGTTGCATGCACTATTTATGAGAAATAAAGGAGATATACTGTAATTTGATTAAAAAGCTAATTTCCCAAACATATTGTTCCTATTTCCTAACTCAGACAAGAGGCTCAGTAGCCAACTCACATGAGAGATTGTGAGTGATTTGGTCTTCTTGCTTCTACTAATACAAGAATGCATAGTTAAGCACCATCTTCAATACCCATTATCTGGTCTTCAATAAAGATTCCAATCTTGGGTGACGATGCCTTAGTCCCATTGGATCGAAGCCCCTACTTCTTCCATTCAGAACTGGTGATTTAGACAAGTAATTATTAACGGAAACTAGCTAGAATCATTAAAAAGTAAGGAATAATGTTGCTAAAAATTGGATCCCTCCTCTTTCAAGGATTACAATTGGGAAAAGCTCGCAATCCTAGCCTTCAAGCAACTATAGTATTGTTAAATTCAGAGAGACTGGTCAGCAGCCCACTACTAGCAACACCGATATTGTCACCAACTCAACCACCTATAAAATCCAGTAAATGTGGAGTTTTATCACTAAAGGCCTCGGTTCTATTAATAGTGAAACCATTCATTATATATTGTATTTTATTTAATCAAGTTTCCGATGTGTGACTCATTCTTCAACACACCCCCTCACGTGGGACCACCACGTAACAGGCCACACGTGGAGCCAAGTCCACATCGGAGTCAAACATTCAAGCCCAACACGTAAGCACCACGTATTGGGTAATGGTAAACATGCAAGCCCAATATGTGAACACCACATATTGGGTAAGGATAAATGCCTAATTTAGGCCCAGTCAATCAACATGGCTCTGATACCATGTTAAATTTAGAGAGACGGGTCAGCGGCCCACTACCAGCAACACTGATATTGTCCCTAACTTAACCACCTACGAAGTCCAGTAGGTGTGAGGTTTTATCACAAAAGACTTCGGTGATATTAGTAGTAGAACCATTCATTATATATTTTATTTTATTTAATCAAGTTTCCGATGTGGGACTCATTCTTCAACAAGTATAAGTATCTACACCCTCTGAATTCATGTATGTCATCATTTGCACAAACTTCAACTCATTATTCCATTTTTAATATAGTTCACTAGCTTGATCGTCGGAGTGCTCGTAGCTAATAACACAATAGTGCTTGAGGTTTGGTCATCTTACACTCCTTTTTTTTATTTATATTTTTTATGAGAATTTAATAGAGATATTTAGTGATATATCCATTCTTAGCACTCATATTATAGATAAACTCTACACAATTGAATTTCTATTAAAAAAACCCAAAAAAAAACCCCAAAAATTGACAATTGGCCTTATTGAATTTAATATTAATTATTAAATTATTTTGATACCCTATTGAATGTTTTGGGTATTTTTATGAGATTTTGGGGTTGGGCTTGTTTTAAGAAATTGATGGCAATTTTGTAATTTATAAGAAGTTAAAAACCTCTTTGTTATGTTGTAAATGGATTTTGAGTGTGTTTCTAAAGTCTATTTCATATATGGTATTTTTATAATTTGGGCCACCATATTTGGTATAATAGTGAATCTCCCAATTTAATATGGGTGCTGATTTTTCCACTCCCCTTTTATCCACTTATATTTCTTTTTATTTTTAAATACTTTTTACTATAAAGTGTTGTTATATCTACCTATCTATTTTATTTCCTCACCCAACTTATGTTCAAAATTTTAAAAACAAATTTACTCCTTTGTAAAATTACTTGTAAAGACTTGAAGGAAAAAGAAAACCAAAAAAAAAGCGTAGACCCTGACAAAGAAAAGAGAAAAACAACAAAGCGACTCCTTGATGTCTTACTGTTAAGTGGCGGTTGTTATCTTGGCTGAAATGGGTTTTATATCTGTGCCTTTCATCAAGCGCAGGAAGTCTATTTCTGTGTTGGGTGGGTAGTTTTGTTTAGCTTTTCTCTGCTGGGGTATTTCTGTTATAAACTGGTGTCTGTATCTCTTTTCATTGCAATAAAATACTCTCATCTTGGAACAAAAAAAAAATAGGTGGAGCAACTGAATAGCATATACAACAACAGTTGAGGATTTTAAAAAGCCAACAAAATCTACTCTCTTTTCAGATATACAGTCGGATGCAGCAATACTTTGTAGATTCAAATTGTGGGGGTGAGGCATGAGAGAGAGAGAGAGAAGACGGGAGGTAATAATTAAAGGATATTTTAGGATTTATGGTAGGTGAAAAGATAGGACAGAGAGGTGAAAATAACAGCATTCTTATTATAATATGGTGGGAGGAAAAATAAGATGGTTTGGAAAATAGGACAGAGGGGTGAAAATAACAGCACTCTTATTATAATATGCAAGGAAGTGTAAGTTGACAAAATATAAGTGGGATATGAACATACAATTTCCAACAACAAAAAAATGTAAATGGATAAAAGAGTATTAGGAAAATCAGACTGTCTATATATGTGTTGGATTCCCCCTTTCTTCTAAAATTACTTGTGTCAATTCTCTCTCTCCTTTCCATGTATTGGGACTGCAGAGTAGTTACATATAGAGTCTAGGAGCTGATGGGCTTGCAAAATATGACCTAACACTTCATCTGGGCTGAAATGTAATTAGAAAGTTACTTTTGTTTGTTGGGCTTATGCCCCAAAAGACATTTAATTGTCTCAACCATATTTTATTTTTGTTGGTCATAGCCCTCTCAACCATATTTTATTTTTTTGGCTAAAGTTAGAAAGGAGAAAGGGAAAACTCACACACACAGATATCTTATGTTGCATGAACACGGATACGGCGACATGGATATGCGACACGGGGACACGGGAAAAGGCAAATCTCAAAAAATTAGGACACGAAGACACGACAATTAATTTTTTTATATTATAATAATACTTATATTTTTTTTTTAAAACAAAATACTGATGTTCATACTCAAATTTCACAATACCATACATAGTGAAATTCAAAGTGTCCAAACCTTTCAAATGTGTATTATTATTTTTATATGAATTATAATTAAATTAACACATTAGTTTATCCTGAGTATGAGTTGACCCATGTCCGGAGAGTGTCTTGACCTTGTAAGAGAAGTGTCTTAACTGTGAACATGGGTGTCCAAGTGTCCGACACTCTGACACTTGGGCTTAGTAGAGTGTCTGTGCAACATAACGGGTACTATGAAGGCTTGAACTTAGGATCACTTAGGAGCACACTAAAAAAATAGATAGCCTCAACCATATTTAGGGGGAAAAGTAAAATAGAACATAGAGAGAGAAGACTACTTTTTGTATATATTCAACACCAAAAACACCAAAAGAACCTTAGCTGTCATATAATGGGGAGAAAAATATTGTGCACCTCTCTATAAACAAAAGCCCATCACATGGGGAGTGCGCTGGCATGACCCTGTCATTGACATAAGCAATTAATCCTTCTCCATATTTTCCTAGTTGTATGTATTGACTTAAATGCCACATTCCCTGCTTTCAATCTGAAATCTTGTATCTCATCCCTTTTATAGGGCAAATCATGAACCACCTTGTCCAAATGCATTTCAACATTAAAATATGCCTTGATTCCCAAAGCACATGGTTCCATGCCCCACACATGGCTTCCCCAGTCATCCCAGCTAGCTGTTGCTCACAATTCTAATTTTTAATTATCTTGCATCTTGATTTAAATAGGTACAAATAGAAGAACACAAAAGTGGGTGTTTTTTACTACTTGTGTGGAGCCATGGAGCCTATTGGTGATGACCAAGTTGAGCAATCTTCAAGCAGGAAGGAGAACAATGTGGAGGAAGCAAATCATCTCTTGGAAGAGTGTTGGTTTTTTGACAACTTGCTCAACAGGAAGCAGAAGATGTTGAGGTGTTATTCTGATCCTCAATGCAATTCATCAAACTTCGGTCAAGAAATGTCAGTGAAGAGTTCACATGACCAAAAGTCCTTGTTGACAACAAGTAAGGCCACACAAGGCAATGGCTTTGCTGGTCCTAATTTGGTTAGAACCCCATCTTTGCCTCTTCATATAGGGAGGAGGCAAGAGGAAGAAGTTCAAGTAAAGCAAAGTGGTAGTAATAAGAGTTCGAGCAAATTGACAAGGCAAACATCACATCAGAAAATGCTGCAGACACCAACCAAATCACCAGCTTGTATAGGCAGGACAGAAGGAGTTCAAGATAAGGAAAGTGATAACAGAAGAAGCAAAATGAATCGGCAGCCAGTGCGCCAGAATTTGCTCAGGACACCCTCCTTGCCACCATGTATAGGAAGGGAAGAGAGCAACCAAGAAAGTCTTCCTCAGAGACATAAGGTACTAGCAATAGAATCCCTATCTTCGTTCGTCAATTTATTCGATTACAATTAGATGACTACTTCATTTCCCGTTTGGCTGAATTTTTGTATGGTTGATCATGAAAGTACTTGGTGTATTTGAAAATTTGTGTTAAGAATCATAGGTTAAATAAGAATTAGAACTATATGCTTATAATGTTGTTACACTTGAATATTGCAGGGGCTCATGACACAAACTTCTAGCATTCCAAGATATAGACCACCAAAAAACACAGAAGGGGAAAGCAATGCTAGTACAGATGGGTGCAAGGAAATGAGACGCAGAAGCCTTAACCAGTTAACCACGAGAAAGAGCCTAAGTGATCTTGAGATTGAAGAGCTGCAAGGGTTCAAGGACCTGGGATTCACATTTGACAAGAAAGAACTGAGCCCCAGTGTGGTTAACATACTTCCTGGTTTGCAAGAAAAGAAGAGAACAGAGGATTTGAACCCAGAAAAGGTTAGGAGGCCTTATCTTTCTGAAGCATGGCTGATGCAAAGCTGTGCTCCTCCACCTCCAAACTTGGGTGCAAGTAGGTCTACTGAGGACATGAAGGCACAGATCAAGTTCTGGGCTAGAGCTGTGGCTTCTAATGTGCGCTAGGATTAATTAATGTGTGTGCCTAAAGAAAATAACATATAACATCATGAGAATTTTTGTGATTTGTAACTTGAATAACATACCAATTGTGTAGTCTGATTATATTGAAACTGTAACATCCAATCCATTCAAAAACCAAATTAATCCAATCATATTTTTTGTTACAAGATTTTAATTATTTGGTTAACCCTTCAAGTTCTTGCTACTTTCAGAGACTCTGGCATTCATCCCAAATCAAATGGAACCCATACTTATTTTATATCATACAATTTGAAATGTACAGCTTGATTTGATGAGACAAGGAAAAGCAAATGCTGTCGCCTTTTAGGATGTCAACCCGTGAGTGTTTATGGAATTGTTAAAAAACAATGCTTACATGGAAAGAACAGCACTGTCTTCATTAACATCTGTTCAATTCTGAACTCATGATGATTCTTTTGAGCCATCTTCTTCATGCATTGCAAGTTCAAACCAGAACTTGGAAGCTAATGACATTTTGGAAAGAGTGTTGGTTCTTTTACAGCTTGCTTGACAGAAAACAAAGGATGTTATTCTGATCCTCTGGTCAGGAAATGTTCTTCACAATGTGATGCTAATTCTTTTGTAAGGACTTTTTCCCAATGGAGACCTAAAATGGAAGAATTGATCGTCACATTACAATGAAGTGTGTTTTCATAAACTTTATTTTTCAACCATTTAAGCTACAAGTAACTTGCAAAAAAAACATTTATGTATTAAAATGAATTTTTAAGTCTTCGTGTAAAAATCATTCTTTAACAAAAAAGCTAAAATCAATTAAATCATGAACTATTTAGCCTTTGTATTATTGTCATGATCATCTCTGTGTTTATCAAAAACATTAAATAATTCTATTTAATTTTTTACAATTAACCAAATGGTTTTCCATTCAGGTGCTATTTGAAATGATGGCCAACAAATTTTATGGTTTACATATGCTCATCAAATAGACGTGGTTGAAAATTGTAGTCCTTTCAACATTGCTAAAAGAAAATTGTAAGGAAAAAACCAACAAATAAGAAACATACATCTGGAATAGATAACAGATATTTTCAAATATCAAATCCCACCATAATCTCAAAATGTGCAAAGAAAATCTCATCCTTCAATTTTGATTGATGAGAGAGAGAGAAAAAAAAAAAAAAAAAAAAAAACCAAGAAACAGAGCAATAACTAACAACCAACCCTACCCTCAGCAACTCAGCTTTCCCTCTCTAAAAACCCTCAAATGTTGCAGACCCAACACCTTCTCTGTTCCCATTTCCCTATCTGTCTCTCTCCTCCCCAAACCCACTTTCTCTTTCCCCCAAGTCTCTCATCTTCTCCTCTCTACAAACCCGTAAGTCTCTGCTCTGTCTCAGCCCATTCTAGGTCCAGACCCGAACAATGGCTAGCCGAAGCTCCAGAACCCACAACCATTATTCCTACAGCTCCATACACTCCCTTAGAATTCGCCCCAGAGGGTCCCGAAGAATTGCCACCAGCTTCCTCTCCAGTATTTGCTACCACAGATGACCCTTCTTCTATCCAAGTAGCTACCAGTGTTCTTCTCACTGGAGCCATTTCTGTCTTCCTGTTTCGCTCTCTTCGACGTCGTGCAAGGCGTGCTAAAGAGCTGGTAAAGATTATAGCTTTCTTTTCATTTATGTGTACAAAATACTGTATTTTGTGTGTTATTATGCTAAAGTTTGGAATTTTAGGAACTGGGTTTTGGTAGGAATTCCCTTCGATTACCAATTGTAAGTTTTTTGCGTGTTCGTGATTACACATTGGGTAACTGGGTGTTGCTGTTTTAATTTGAGTGCCACTTCTTTATGCATTGTTAAGCTTGAATTCGATTTGTTGTGAGCTGAGCTGTGCTCTGACATGAATAGAATAATTCCACATTTCAACTGATTTTATCCCATTTTGGGGTTTGGGGATTTTTTTTTTTTTTTTTGGATTCTGTTAATTGTGATACTACAATTTAATTTGCATTGTGGTCAAATTTGGATTTTAAGGATTTGGGTCTTGACATTTTTCCATTCACTTTAATTCCAAGTATTTTATTTTATGTGTAATTATGAGCCAATTCGTGGGATTTGATGGAGTGATTTTGGTGCCTAGAAATTTAGGTCTTCTGGAGTGAAGAAGTCGTTGAAGGAGGAGGCTTTGGATAGCTTGAAGGCATTGTCTACTGGTTCTGTTGAAGAAAAGGGTCCACCTTCACCTGTTCAGGCATTGTTGGGTGGAATATCAGCCGGTGTCATCGCACTTATTCTTTATAAGTTCACTACTACAATTGAAGCATCTCTCAACCGCCAAACAATTTCTGATAACTTTTCGGTCTGTTCCTTGATTTGCCTCATGTCCTTACTTTTAATTGAGTTGTTTCTGATACATTGGTTGTAGTTATACTTGTTGAAGTAACACATTTATTCTTTGTGAGCCTGCTGCTACTGTGGTAGTTTCTCCCGGTTTGCCTAAAAACTTTCAGATAAATTCTCTTGCACTTTAACTGCCTCTTGATTTATGTTGAATCATTTCTTTTGTATTGAGTTTAGCCACTATGCTCTGAGTTCACTGTTGAATAGAACAGTAGGATTAAGAATCTTAAGTTCTTAGATAATTTGAGCTGACTGGTGATGTATTGCAAATGCTTGTACTTTTCATTTCTGTTGAATTTGGTGGTAGCAAAAGTGTACTATGGACAGCTTTTCATTTCTATTCTTGTTGGTGTGTGAAGTGGGTTCATTTTCATTGACTACTCAACCTAGACTCTAATCACTGTACTTGTTTTTTCTACTCTTCAGGTTCGTCAGATTACAATAACCATAAGGTAGCTCCTACTACTACTTCCTTTCGATGTTCCTTGCTTTTAAATCGATCCGGAGAATGATAACCTTTAATCTCCTGTTGTCAGGACGATTATAAATGGGTTGTGCTACCTTGCAACATTTGTTTTTGGCATCAACGCTGTTGGTTTAGTCCTTTATGCTGGTCAGCTCGCCATCAACTCCATCATGGAAGATACAAGTACAGAAACTGAGAGTCAAGGTAAAGAGCAGTCAACGGTTGAGAGCCCCCCAAATAGTGGTGTGAACAGCGGCAAGGATGACCAAAGTTCAGATGAGACACAATAGAGTAGTAGAACCGATATTGACACAGAGGAATAGGTTTTTCCAGTTCAACCTCGTTCTAGGAAAATTATATTTTCAATGAAATAGATTCCATTTCAGGCTTTTTGTCTTTTCGTCAATCCATGTGCACTAAATCCCTCTATGCAATTACTAAATATGATTGTCAAAGATGCAATGGTCCACAGAAGCTGCCTTTAATTTTTGTGTATCTTGCAGAAAAGTTATAAACTAACAAGAGATGATCTAGGAGTTTCAGTCTTGGATAGAACTTTGATACTTTGCCTTCATACCTATATCATTCATTTTGACAGAAATTTGTGGAACGAATTGACAATCATTTTAACTGCCTGCATTTCAACCGAACATGTTAACTTATCCCAAAAAAGTAAGAAAATAACAAATCAGCAAAACATGTCAATTTGTCTACCTATCATCAGGTCTAGATTGAGGGTATGATCAAACAAACTGTGACACTCCAAGGACCAAGTATATCCAGTTGCCTTGGACCTTGTCAAAAGCTAAAAGATTGGGAAAGCTTTCTGCTTCAGAAGTAGCCCCAGGTTTTGTGCTTTGCCAACCACGCAGAACTTAATGTAAAGCCAGTTGAAATTTAACTGATCTTCCAAGGGTTTATATAGAGATTAGCTGAAGAAATAAATAAGCAAATTACAAATTCAGAGGGTTTAAGAAAGAAGCTAAAAATTCAAAGGGTTTAAGTAAGAAGCTAAAAATTCAAAATGATTTAAATTATTAACACCATTAAATCAGATCATGTCAAAGTTTGCTACTAAAAAAAATGTTTAGATGGGAATTAGCATACACAACAAGTGATTTTCCAGACCTCTCTCTCTCTCTCTCTCTCTCTCAAGTGTTTTACTCCAAAGATATTCTCCTATACTTATTGCCTCTTAGTTTGTACTTTACATGATGCTGGTTGTTGGTTTCAACCTTGAGCTCTGTTTCCATCCATGTGTAATCTTTCATGATGTTGCTCAATAGCCCTTTCTATTCTGCTGTTTTCTTCACCAATTTTCCTGAGCACATTATGACTCTTGGCTGGTTGGAACTGATGCAATGGAGTGGAATTTGAATCAAGCCTGTGCAAAAGCAACACCATAATCACTGAACAAACAAACATCGGAATTGGACCAAAAATCCAGAGGAGCAAAGTAGTGGCAAAGTAGATAGCTCTTAACCCCAGAGTCCAGAACAAGCCACCACTTATCACAGCCTTCTCCACATGAGCCAAAGGAATGTCACTGTCTGGCATGCTGATGAGGAAATTGGCATGGACAAAGTTTCTTATGCAATGTAGAAAGGAAGCCAAAGCAAGGAGGAAGCAGGCCAGAATGCTAATATATTTGATAGAAATTATTGCAGGACTTGTGTCACCATATGTAATGCTACTCATGAAGATGTTGTGTGAAGAGCTCCCAATCCATGCCCCAATCAGAGAGCTCAAGGCTAAAGAGGTTGAAGCTAAGAAATTCGCCGCTGTTATGGTGCAGGAGATTACTGTTACGGACAGGCCTCTGTCCTTTGCTTCAACCTGCAATTAATTAGACACCAATTAAATTTGAACTTGATTAGCATGCTATTAATTTATATTAATTAGAGTCTTGCTGACCTGCAACATTCTCTCAACCCAAGCTTTTCTGCAGTGGTTCTCATTGCCAATTACTGTGGTTTCTGGATGTCTTAGGCATCTGTAGAGAAGAAAGAGATGGTAGCAAAACATGATTAGCAAACCAGTTGGGACCAACACTAGATCTAAGTCTTCTTTCTTCCAAACCATTCTCTCTAATCTCTCTCTCTCTCTCTCTCTCAACAAAGATGAACAAACTAATTGTTGGGTTTGGTTGGTTTTTTGTCAAGATTCATAAGTTAATAATATTCTGGCTGTATAGTGGATTTGGTGGGTTAAGTAGAGGCAATTTGGTTTTACTTTTGAATGAAGATGACCGACCTCTCAATTAATCAATAATAAAAAAGATGAAGATGATCAAGATCATGACCAATAAGATGTGCACAACTGTTCACATACGAGTCAGCAAAGGCAACTTATAAATACCATGCAGTGCAGTGCAGCTCTTCTTTTACAGTACTTCACATAGAAATAGAAGTCGTTGTGAACATGTTTCAATGGTTAGGAGAGCTCGTAAGGTTACAAAGTTTGGTTCACACTTCACAGCTTTACGTACTCTTTTCGAAGTTCCAAAACTCTTCACAACAATGGGTACTATTAGACCAATCAATCAAATTTTGTCACCGCAGATTATAAAAAATGACAGAACTATGGGTTTTCAAGAGGCTGATCTCAGGCAAGAAGTAATAATAATGATTTAGATTCTACAATGTTGGCCAAAGTTATTGTGTTCCAACTACATAGTTATTTTCCCTTTGATATCTTCAAGTGATATTAAGTTTCTTTTTGTTCCAACAACTGTCATTTATGATATTTGAGCTCAGGAACTTCTCCGACGAAATGAAATTAGGTGACTAAGAACATCAATATAGTGAAAATTAAGTGACTAGATTGTGGATCCTTAATTCAAATCTTTTGGTTTGTGAAAAAGTTGAAAGTTGTATAGTTTCTCAAATGTGGTTTCTTTCTAAACTCAAGCTAGCAAATCAATGCATCTCAACTAGGAGAATGACATAATTTTCTATGTTTTGGGGCTCATATTTCTTGGACTTTTATAGCTGTAGAAACCAAGTTTGCCTGTCAAGTGAACTCAAATTGGGCTCTTTGCACTTCATATGTAGTTGGTGATGTTTGAATGGGCTACAATAATAGGTTGCTTTTGTGCATCTTCAGTACCATGGAATAGGATTTTGTGAATTACAAGTGAATAGTGTAGTCAGGTAACCTTTGCAATTGATGAGCAAATCACAGACATATAATGAGGCCAATGAAAACCTGCTTGTTCTTTTCAGTCTCCCATTGTAGATGATCCTCCAAAGGCAAATGTAGATGGTAGAGCCCCCACTTTTCTTCTTTTTGGCACTCATTTTTTTATATGTTAGTCCTTGTCCTTACCTTAAAAAGGACCTCCATAGTGAAAGAAAATCTCTGTCCAGGAAAAGATGGAATCTCTGTAAAAGCTTCAAATCACTAACTTGTGCTGCTGCTTTGGAAATAGTTGATAAAATAATTTAAATAATTAATAATAAAAAAACAATATTAAATAATTCACTTTCACTAAACCATGCCTTTAGAACCTTTTTCTCTTATCATTTTTCTAGCACTTACAGATACATAGAAACAAACAAAAAAAAAAAAAATAAGGACTCAGGGATTGTGACAGAGCAGCATTATGGGGAATGTGACAACTTAGGCAGCTTGTTGCTGCAACTCTCTTGAATTGCTGTCAATTATTTTATGCTGCCACATCAAATCAATCAAGGTAAGAAATCTGTAAAGGAATCTACTTTAATTTTTTGTTTTGGTTGCTACATTTCTCTCTGTTCTTTTTTCTTTTTCCCCTAAATTTAGCGGTTGTTTTCTTTTTCTTTGAACATCTGATTGTGCATCACAACTAATAAAGTGATTATATCAAAATAAAATTCTTTTATATTAAAAAAGGAGATTATTTAGCTAGACAGGGTAGTAGGGTTAGCTAGCTGACAATGATGAAAACTGGTCAAACAGGTTGGTAGAATAGAAGTAGCAGAATTAAAGGGACCCAGGAAGTGAGAATTGAGATTGCTGATTGGCATTTGGATAAGGGAATGGCTTTAAAATAAGCTAAGGGCCTCTTGGGATGGGTTGAGGTTGAGCTACTCCTTGATTCTTAATCTCATCTCGTAAACACTTTGATATTAGATGAGATTAAAAGAAGTCTTGTGGACATTAGATGAATCTTAATCTCATCTACTAGCTATTGATGTTAAATTATTTCAGGCTAAGGTTGACACGAATTGTCTTTGAAAATGCTCCAACACGCATAGAGTTTCCAAAAGGCTTATGAACGGGAGAAACTCTCATGCAATGGAGATAACACTTTTTACTATCTCTGACCAATAACACAATGACGCGTAAGATCATTTTTCTATATGTCATAATGTTATTTACAGGAATAGCAAAACAATGATACTTTGTTACAAGCAAGTTTTTTTTCCTTATAAACACTTCATTGACACATCTCCTCATCGCCCTGGAAAAAAAAAATTATACATCACGAGATAACACTATTTTTCTATCCTCAACTAATCATGTTCTGTCACGCATAATAACTGTTCCACATGACAAAATATGATTGATATAAATATTTCACATGACGAAATGTAATTAGCTAAGAATAACAAAACAGTGATAACTTTGTGATATGCAAAACTTCTCCCTCTCCCTTCCCTACCCTAAATAATATTCCTAACAAATAAATAAAGTATAAAAACAATATTTATCTGAGCACAACGCAAGCTGGAGCTCCACTCCCCAACCAAAGTTTCTGAATTTGGCTCAGGCTCTCAAGAGTGCCTTTGTTTCTGCTACCCAATATGTAACCACACTCTGCCCTGCACTCTGCTCTAAAACCTAAATACCCCCATAGCCCATGTGTTTCATCACCTTCTTACATGTGCACGCCAGAAAAAAGCAATCTTTAACTGCCATCATTTACCCTATAAAGGAGAGCAAATCAGCTCTTTTTACAGTCTACCCACCAAACAAGAGCTTGCTGCTCTGCACATACCCATACCAATACCAACTTTTACTGCATCACCATTTATTCAGAGCATAGGAGAAAAAAAGTAGAAAATAGAGGAACCCATCATTTTGTTACAGAACCCAACCTGAGTGGCAAAAACCTGTCCTGCAATTTCTGGCCGTTTGATCCATCCACTTGCATTCTAACCCAAGTGAACAAGTTTTGATATGAACAGAAAAGGGAATTGAAATCAATCATAAATAAATTTATAAGCGCAACATGAAAAAGAATTTATAGAAAATCACTACATAAAGATGTACAAATCCAAAAAAAGAGAGCAATAATATCACTCTAAAAAACCTAGAGTCATTTCACCCCCATACATATATATAATCATACAACTTCCTACTTTTTTTTTTTTTTTTTTGGGGGGGGGGGGGTTTTCACAATCCAAATTAATATACCTCGGCTCAGTCAGAACCCGACCCCAGCCGCGCCGACTCCCATCGCCGCCCGCCTATGCGGCTCCATCTTCCTATTCTTCCAAAAACACGTCTCCGCCGCCGCGAGTTTACCCGCCGACCTCATCGGCTCGGACTTGCAGCGCGTAAGCACAAACGGCTCGTAAGCAGTGGACCCCACCAGCTTCTGCCCTATCATCGTGGCCATCGAAACCGGACCTGCCTGAACTGGGAACGAACAAGACGACCTCGGCGGCTGAATGACCGGCTGCGCCGCCGGTGCCGCAGCAGGATTCGAGTCGATGCTGACCCGCTTCTTGGCCTCATCTGGAGCGTCGACTTTCTTGACGTGTCGCTCCGGCAGGCATCGGATGAAGTCCGTGGTGCAGACCCAAGTTTCCTTGGACACCTCCATTGACAATTTAGGCTCGCACATCATTAACAGTAGGCAGTCCGGTAAGACCGAGTTCTGAACCGCCCGCTTCGACCCGGAATCCAATTGGTTTTTCGGGTTTTCGGATACGGGTTCGGGTCTATCTTGGGTTACTGTCTCTGTTTCTTCCTCTGTTGATTCGTCTGCAACTTCAGCCTCTGTTTTTTCTTCTTCTTCTAGTTCTACACACTCATTGGAAGGTATTGGAAGCTTTACTTCTCTCACTTCCTCTTCTTTTTCTTCTTCTTGTTGCTCTTGCTCTTGTTCTGTAGCTTCACATTCATGGTCATTTTCTTCAAATTCTAATATTTCTGGATCTGCAACAACATCAAGTACACAACACTCTTCTGACAATGCTTGCTGGGTTACATCCAATTCTTGTTCCTCTTCTTCCTCTAACTCTGCTTCTTGTTGGCATTCAGCCTTCTCTTCAATCTCTTCTACTTCATCATAAAGTTGCTGCCTTTTTTCTGGGTTCTCATCCTCCTTTTCTTCTAAAACCAATTTTTCTACCTCTTCCAAGTCTCCATGTTCTTCACCATCGCAAACCCATTTCTCACACACACCATCCCCTTCGGCAACCTCTGTCTCCAACCCATTTTGCACCTTCTCAAGTACTTCATCAGTACCTTGTTCTTCTACAAAGTCTTGTGCTTTTTCTGTAAGACCCTTGTCCTCTTTCTCCTCTTCATCTTCAACCTCTTCATCTTGAGGAGCAGCAGGCATCTCCCAAAATCGATTAGCAAGGGCAGCCATTTTCACTGGATCAGATCTACACCTCATGAGCAAAAGAGCATTCTTTGGAGGAACACAAATACTCACTCTCCCTGCTTCTTCTTCCTCCATTACACTCTCATTCAATCTATCTTCCTTGAACTCAATACCTTCAAACACTTGCCTCCTCTGGCTATGGCCACTGCTACTATTAGTACTTCTCTCTGTTCTTTCTTGATCTTCACCCACCATCAACTCAATCTCTCTTCCTTTCCCATCCCCATCTTGCAAAGCAACAAACCACCTTGCAAAGACTGCACCACAAGATGACCCTCCACTCTCTGATCTCACTCCCTTATTTTCTTCTTTCTCCTTGTTATTATTATCATCACTAGCCAAACAAGAAGACCGGTTCGGAATCAAGCAGTTAAACTCGGACCCAAAAGCCCTCAAAGCTTCACAAATCGTCAAAGGAAGATGAACCCACCTCTGGTTCCTGTGCCTCAAGCATTCCTGTTGATTATTATTATTGATCTGGTGATTTTGAAAGTGCAAACCTTGGAAGTTGTTGCTGCTGTTGTCTCGATTGTAAAGCTCTTGACTTTGACTAGCTGTGTTGTTGGTGCTCTGCTGATTTTGCTCTGGTTTTCTGAAACTAGCCTCACTTCCCCTGCTGCGCTTGGATCTACTAATTATCCTCATTTTCTTGCCCTGTTTCTTGGTCTTGACCCTGACC